>NC_139040.1:116377046-116609683 GCF_964662115.1 Mustela nivalis | reverse complement strand
AATAACACTCGAGCTCCGTCCATGTTGTTGCAAATGGCAAGATTCCATTCTGTTTTCTGGCTGAATAATATTCCATTGTATATATACACCACATCTTTATTCTTAAAATAAGTATTTTTAAGAAGTAACATATAAGAAATTAAGTGGCAATGTTACTGATTTTAATTTTTTTTTTCAGATGGCTTAACAGAATCAATATGTTGACTGCGGGATATGCAGAAAGAGAGAGGATTAAGCAAGAACAAGGTAAAGGGATATTTATACTTCTTTTACAGTCATAGGGTTTTTGTTTTGTTTTGCTGTTATCTTATGCAGTGATTCGCTACTGTCATTTGAATGAACATGGATATGTCAGGCTGTGGTTATTGTTTTCTGGGCACTTTGAATCCAAGCCATAGCATCTTATAGGTAAGGTTTAGTAAACTAAACAATAGGGAATAAACTGAAATTTTTGGAGCTCCTAGTGTGGAGTCCATTGCTGTCTCTCTCAGTCTATTTCCAATGGAGGAAAAAACCTTTAAAAGTCTGTAATTGGTCTTAAATATTGACCAAAGTTCAGGTACTTGTTGGTGCATTGTTTTTTTCTGTTTAGCATTTCATAGACAGTTAAATGGACTTTTATGCAAAGAGCTCAGATGGATGACCCCTTCTTCCGTAAATTATCTTAACTGGTTATGTTTTTCAGTCCTCTTCATCTGTTACTCTGTGATCTAATGGAACTTGCCTCAGTATTGACCTCAGATTTACAAAAGACAATGTCATTATGCACAATTAAAATTTTACTGAAAGTTGTAGTCACCATTCCGAAGTTGCTTTACATTTCCAAGAAGGATTTATTGTACACCCTTGGAAGCATCAACAGGTTTTGGAAATCTTTTGAGACTTCCTCAAATCAAAGAAATTCTGCAGATAACATATACATATATACGTACATATGTATATATATGTATACGTACATATATATGTATATGTAATCTTCAGAATTTCTTTGATATATATGTATATGTGTATCTGCAGAATTTCTTTGATATATATATTATATATATATGTATCTGCAGAATTTCTTTGATTTTATATATATATATATATATATTTCTTTGATACACATACACACACACACGTGCACATACATACACACATTTCTAGTTCTGTCTCCAGTGGGCGTTGCCTATTTGTTTATGTGGAGATCCTAAAAACCTGTTTCCTCTCAGAGTATTACATCAGCCAAAACTTTTCTAAACATCTAAAAGCTAAAAGTTAGAGAGCTTTAAAGAAGATAAGCAGATCCCAAAACCGGTCTGTCAGCAAATGTTTAGGGCAGGAAGTGGGAAACTTTCTGTGAAGAGCCAAGTAGTTAGTATTTTAGGCTTTGCAAGCCCATAAGATTTCTGTCTAAACTGGTCGAAGTCAGCCATTACAGTATTAAAGCAGCTGTACACACATGAGGAATGTTGCTGGGCTCCAATAAAGCTTGATTTATGGACACTGATACCAAATTATTCTTCCTCTGGGTTCTTAACCATTTAAAAATGTAAACACCATTCTTGATCCACAGGTACATAAAAACAGAGAGCCTCATTTGGTCTCCAGGCCTTAGTTTACCTAGCCCTGGTTTAGAGCCATTGGGTGAGGGAATGAGAACGAATAGAGCACCGAACAGTGAGGAGTTAGGGCAAGGAGAGTTCAAAGAAATAGCAAACATGCCTCCTGCCAATACGAATATATCATCTTGTTGAGGATCTCATAGATACACCCTTGAAATTGCTTAAGAGAAATTAAAGAACAACAAAAACAAAAAAACTAGGGAGTTACATAAAGTAAATAAGTCCTAATGATTGCACAGCATGCAACTGACTTAAAAAATTTGCTAAGTGGATGCAAATTAAAAAAAAAAAAAGAACCTGGGAAGGAGGCAGGATTAAGGAGGAAATAACTTATTAGAGGAAGTGATTGTGAGCCTGGTGTAAAGTCAGCAGCAGAGGGGAAGAGAAGATATTTTATTCAATATGAAGCTTTTGTGTGTAATGCCTTCAACTAGCACTCTGATTAAATTAAGGTGAAATAGGCACCCATCCTGCCTGAAATTACACTGAATTCTAGTAGAAAGGCTACTCTTAATGTAATACAGAAAATGAAATGTAAAAGTACAAATCAAGTTCTGTGGAAATTCAGCTGGAGAGATTGCTTCCAGGAGGGGAAAGGGAAAAGGCTTTTTGTCAACTCCATTATTTGAACTTGTTCTCACAGGATGAGAAGGAAGGAGAGTTAAGGAAGTAACCAACACAGCATCCCTGAGAGGGGAAATAGCATGGATATTCCACAAATAACGTGCAAGCATTCTCCATCAAATCAGCGTGCACAGGCAAATCCCAGCCAGGACTAGGAAGTGTGTCAGGCCAGTCATTAAGCCACATTTCTTCGTTTTTAAAAGTTTGGTTAAGGAATAAACCGTTCATACTTCAACTTAATTTATAGGACTAAAATTGTGTTAAGAGTACTAAAAAAAATACTAGTCTTCCTTTTCACATTTTTAAAGTCATAAAACAGTTCTTTATAGGTGTACAGATTTGTTTCTGTTCTTCTTAAGAGGCAAAAATTAGAAGTGAACAACGTACTGAGGAAAATGAATCGTTGAAAAAACGTGATTTACATGAATAAGGAATCTTGGATTTTCAGGCTCAACTCTTGTATTTTATCACTTTGAAGCTTAGCATGGTCTTGATTTTAGTGAATTTTCTTTGTACCTGGTGTTATATGGCCAAATTTCATTGCGGATTAAAGAACTGGTAAGTTATATTGCACACGCAGATTCCAATAAGTATTCAGTCCAAGGATTCATGCTGCCCTGGTCATGTGAGTATATACTTCAGTGCCTTCTGGAGTGGTAAACATTCACTGGCAGAAGCCAATAGCTAATAATTCACCCCTCTCTTGCTAGCACTCTTAATGTAGCACAATGCAACCAGAATCTCTGAAATAATTTGGATTTCCACAGAGTGTATATTCCTCAGGCACTCTGACATAGGTCAGAAACATCTGACACTTTCCTACTTTCTGCATAATTAGGTCTCATGATATCTTCTATATAGAAAACAACTGGATGCCTGTGTCTACTCAACACTTCTATACAGTTCTTTGACATCTGCAGAGTATCATTCTCAGTACTGAAGTTAAACTTCATACAAAATACAGCTCTTTGAGGGTTGGGAATCTTTCACAAACATGCAAAGGAGAAACTAACTGCCAGGCACTTTTTATTTAAGTACCCAGTGCAGCTTGGAAGTGACTCTTGCATTGATTTAAATAAAAGTTTAGTGAATTGCTATCGGTAGCTTTGGAAGTATAAAAGATGTGGGCTTCTCTTTCATTATTTGTTGTTGTACTTAGAGAAAACAGGGTTACACTAAATTATGCCAAGATCACAATTTGGCTAATTGTCTGCTAATTATTTTTCTATATTTTCCCACCTTCAAGTCAGACATTCATAACATGTTATTTTCTCTCATACATAAGGTCTTCTTAAAGCTTTAATCACACAAAAATGAATGAAATATATTGCAATTTTGGCAGTTTGAGATGAACAAGTCATTCTTTTTTTCAAATTATCCTTTTATAGCAACATGAGAAGTAAAGTAGAAATGTTCCTGTTCTACTGATAGCACTGTTTATTCATGATTAGTTACTTATAAAATTGAATACCACTGCAAGAGACATTAAAAGTTCCATATATTTTGTGCTAAATAGAAAGCTAAGAAAAATAAATTAATTTGCTCTTAGAATGCAAATCAAACTGGTTTTCAGCCTCTGAGCAAACAGTGTGCCTGTAATTTTCCACACAAACCCCAAATAAACCATGATTGAGTTTTCTGTGTAGGCTCCTCTATGGCATTCTCTGTCAAAGACACACAACTTACTGTGAGAAATGAAGTTAATTTAGAAGGTGGGATTTCAGTCTTTTCTTCGGTAAGCCAAGAAAACTATAGATGGATGGTACTTTTTAGTAAACCAAGAATTACATCAAATAGTGGACTAGATTTCTTCCTAATTCATCTGAGGGGGAAAAAAACAGAGAGAGGATCTCCCACATCTGTCACTTGTAGTGATAGCTATAGAGAATTAGATAAAATGGCAATCATCTCCTTCTCAACATGCTAATAAGGACCACTTGAGGTACTAATTCCTTGAGACCCCCAAGGTATCAGTGCAAAGGTCAAGGAGAAACTCAACACAGGTGCCAGCGTTTCAAAAAATAGTGGAAAGGGTAAAAACAAAGTGATCTTGGTAAACCACTGCTTGGAGCTGGGGTAGGGGGGAGCCGAGTGTCTTCACCTCCAGCAATAACTTCCCTGTGGTATTTCAAGTTCCCACAGAACTACCTAACCCAGATCCCAGAGTTTCAGAATTCACTTTTCACTGCTGCAATTGCTACAAGAAAAAAAAAAAACCAATATCCAAGAAGATAAACACAAGGCATTTATCTCCGATGTGATGTGGGTCAGACTGTCCGAGAATGCTACCTACAAAATCACCCAAGAAAGATCAGGGGTCCTAATACTTATCGAGTGCTACCAAGGTACAAAGCACTTGAATCTATATTACCTATATTACCTTATATCCCCCACCACACACATACATACACACATACACACAACTCTGAAAGGCGGTTATTATTAGCCCCCTTTTACAGATGTCGAAATAAGACTGGGGTTTAGTAACCATGACAAGAGCACTGAGATGGTAAGTGGTATAGCCAAGAATTGAACCTACATCTACCCAACTATATAGTTCATGCTTTTCCCACCATTGTTGGCTACACCTCTGGGCAACTACATCAATTCGTATTTGAGGGGAAGGTTAGTATACTGGCTGTCACCAGCATGATCCATTGTAAATACCAGACACGAATTTAGATTAACTAGTTTCTGCTTACCTTTTAGTCAAAGGGAATAATTAAAGTAGGAATAGCATTTTCAAAGTTTTAGAATTTTGAGGCCTGAATATAATAATCTCTCTCCATTGTTAAAGAATTGCTGTTCTTGAGAGCCAGAGTAATAAAGCAGAAGGAGGAGGGGGCTTAAAGCATCATGAATAGGGGCACCTAGCTGGTTCATTTGGTAAAGTGTCTGCCTCCAGCTCAGGTCATGATCCCAGAGTCCTGGGATCGAATCCTGTATCGGGTTCCCTACCCAGCGAATGAGCCTGCTTCTCCCTCTGCCTGCTGAAAAAAACTTTAAATTTTTTCTTTAAAAAAGCATCATGGGGTGCCTGGGTGCCTCAGTGGATTAAAGCCTCTGCCTTTGGCTCAGGTCATGATCTCAGGGTCCTGGGATAGAGCCCCACATGGGGCTCTCTGCTCAGCGGGGAGCTTGTTTCCTCCTCTCTCTTTGCCTGCCTCTTTGCCTACTTGTGATCTCTCTGTGTGTCGAATAAAGAAATTTAAAAAAATCTTAAAAAAAAAAGCATGATGAATATATGCCAAATTAAATTCTCCCACCTATGTCATACAAAAGAGTCTCTTCAAGGTTTAGGGCAAGGTGATTTCTTAGTTCAAATCCCAGCTCTACTAATTTCTATTCAGCATATATAGTAAGCACTCAATAAATGTTAGTTATACTTATTAATAAACACCACAAGGAAAATTTATATAAGTATTACAGTATAGGATTTCCTGGGTGGAGAGGGGTTCCTGTAAAAAAGACATGTCATGATTTTTCACCTAAATCTGAATATCATTTAGGCCTTATGACAGCTCTTTTGTGATTTGGATTTTCATAAAAATAAGGAACATATGTTTTAATAATTTTTCTCCTCTTTTATCATCTGAGATTCATATGGGTAATGCTTACAGGTTTTTCCTTGTAACTCTTGTAAAGAATTAACCCAGAGTTAAGAGTGGTTAAGGTATTAGTGGAACAGGTTTTGATTATTGGCCTTTGTGCTGTATTTCACTTAGCTGATTCATCTCTCGGAGTTTTTTTTTCCTTCCCTCTTGTCTGAGGTCTGCCAAAACTAGCGGCTTACATTTTCTACCCTTTTAAGTAGTTCTGGAAGTTTGGAACTTGCGGCCCACATCAGCAAATTTGCCCTTTTGCATTTGGCAAGAATCAGAATTTGCCATGTGTTTTCAAGTAGAGGTGGGAGTGTGGTGTTATAGAGATTCATGTCAGCATGACTCTGGAAACAGCGATTGTTAGATAACCAGTGAATTGAAGCCAGAAAAGAGAACTGAGAACATTATTTTTGGAGCTCTTTATATCTGTAGATCTTTACAGATCTACAGATACATTGCTTTCCTTTTTAGGGTAAAATGATACACCTTTCAGAGGCATTATGTGTTATTCATTAATTAAAGGTTCAGGATAATTTGGCCTGAAATCTAAAGCACCCTAAACCCGATCTGGCTTATGCAATGTCTTTTTCTTAACTCCTTAAAATTGTAGCTGTGTATAATCGCTTGCTTTAAAGGTGGGAATTAGGTGATTGTACTCTTCCTTCCTCCTTCTTCCTCAAAACCCAGCTGAAAATAAATGTCGGTGGGCCTGGAGGAGGAGGTGCTGGGGAGCAGAGTGTAGGAGTGGAACTTAAATTTCCTTGTGTTAGCTGGTAGTGTATATTCCTGAAAATATGGCTGGAAACATTTAATAGAATGTTATTGTATCTATGTGTGTGAATTTACAGATTACTGGAGTGAGAGTGACAAGGAAGAGGCAGATACTCCATCAACACCCAAACAGGACAGCCCTCCACCCCCCTACGATACATACCCGCGGCCTCCCTCTGTAAGTTGCCAGCAGACATGTATGTAATTTGGCATTAGATTCTTTGATGATATCCCTTCGTTTGTTAAAAACAGTTATGTGGTGAATTGCATGTCAGACCTCCGGATTCTTAAGAGGAAGGAAAACAGGGAGTCTAAAAGCAATAAGGGAAAAAGTATTTAAGTATGCAAAGACAGTTTAATCAGGAGAAATAGTCACCACAGATTCCAGGCATCATAAAATATCTGCCCAGGTTTATTAAAATAAAATCCTACTTGTGTCAGAGTAGCCTTCATGGAAATATCAGCAACAAAAATATTTCCTTAGACAAAGGTATGTAAATGGACCTTAGGTGTTTCCACATTAATAAAGTTCATTCCTGTGTCCTTCAGAAAAAACTCATAAAAATTAATATTACATCTGTATTGAACACATGTTTTAACATACAGCTTTTTAGATAGTCATGGGGTCTAGCTTAATGTATGTGTTTATATGGTACTCCAAACTCCTTAAACCTTATTCTGCGTATAGACTGTACTTTAATCTTTTAATGGGGTAAACAACTGCCCTGGTTTTCTTGGGACTATCCCACTTTATGCACATTTCCCAGCAGAAGTATTAAGAGCATCTCAGTAGTGTCCCAGTTTCGACAATATATTGCATGGTTACCGCATCATAAGAGTCAGTTCTGCCTATCTTGGGACTGAGATTTCCACACAGGAAATGGAAGCTGAATTTAGGTGACAACAGCAGTCAACCTAATTACACCTCCATATTACTCTAGAGGATTTTAAATAAGAAAGGCACTACACAAGATGGTGACATAATTTGAGGCCACTTCTCAACCTTGGCTGTGCGTAAGAATCACCTCTGGAACATTTTAGAAATGCAGATGCAGACATTAAATCAGTATATCTGGGACTACAAAGAGCTCACTGGACTAGACTATGGACCTTCCGTGAACAGGGACCCTGTTGGATTGATCTACACATCCCTGTGGTGTAACACAGCACTGGCACTTATTTACTAAGTGCGTAATAAATATTTCTGAAAGAAACAAATGGACACTTTTTTGACCAATAACTAAAAGGGAAGCCACATTTTTAATAACAACTTTGGATGACAGAGTCTATTACCTAAGAATTTTTCCTGTATGTATACACATTTATTTAATGCAGCAGTTCACTGAGTGCAATAGAATGCAAGGATGAGCGATAGAAATGAAATGCACAAACTCAGTGACAAGATATAGTTTGTATCATATTTTCCCTCTTCCCCTAAAACATCAGGGCCTGAATAATGCCTTTAAAATATTTCTAAAAGAGGAAGAAAGGGAAGCTGCAGCTTCATGACCAGCTCTTTAATCACAGCAGCATGGCGATTTCAAGAAAGAAACTATTTATGTTATTAACATGTGGGAAGATAAACTGCCCCCAGAAGATGCCACTTAACTTCTCCTTTAGCCCAAGGGGCAGTATGAACTTTCGCCTCAGCCAGGCTTGTCCTGACCACAGCTGCAGCCCCGTGTGCCGTGACCACATTTGATAAAGCTGGCTCCTTCTGCCAGAAAGGAGCCAGGCTGATCTGTTAGCTGCCAGACTAGAGTGAGCCTTGTCCCCAGTGGGGGCTCCTGCAAGTCCTTTACAGCATTCACTCGATGTTATATGGTATGTTCCCAAACCTGAAATTCTGGGAATAAAATATCCCATTTTTCTTTTATGTTTATGTACCCTGAGGTGCCCTTGCTCAAGGCAAATGCTAACCCCATCAGGGTATAATCTCATCCTGCCTATATTTTTAACTCTTTACAAAGTGCCACAAATTGAGCAGACCCTAAGAAAGAGTTTCCTTGGCGCCCATAGGAGGAGACATTCAGCTTTGAGGAAGAGGAGGGGTTCTGTCTGATTATAGGCATCTTGTTTTCACATCCAAAAGTCTCTCTCCAAACTCCATAAAATCCGGAAATATGAATCTGGCAACAATTGTTCACAGTTTCAAATGCATAGAGATTTTTAAAACTTCCCATTTTTGTTGTTGTTGTTGCTGATTTCTTACGTAAACATTCAGATTTTCTTATGCTTCACTGTAAAATTTTGCATGTTAATATGTGAGATTTTTCATGAGAGTCTGGTGGAGCTGCATTTGAACACTCCACATCTCAGTCCCTTAAAAGATCAGCCAGGGCCCAACTTTGAGAAGTCTGTGAACTTGACTTGTCATTAACTTGACTGGTAAATGTTAGCCGGTGGAAATCTAGCTTGTGCCTTGCTGACAGAGGTGGTCCGTTATTTCTGTGGAGACTGACCAGAGGCTCCTTTCCATAGATGAGCTGTGCCAGTCCTTACGTGGAAGCAAAACACAGCCGGCTCTCTTCCACAGAGACCTCTCAGTCACAGTCCTCCCATGAGGAGTTTCGCCAGGAAGTGACCGGGAGCAGTGCGGTGTCCCCCATTCGCAAGACAGCCAGTCAGCGCCGCTCCTGGCAGGATTTAATCGAGACGCCCCTGACAAGCTCAGGATTACACTATCTTCAGACTCTACCCCTGGAGGATTCTGTCTTCTCTGACTCTGCGGCCATCTCCCCGGAGCACAGGCGGCAGTCCACTCTTCCAACTCAGAAGTGCCACCTACAGGATCACTATGGGCCGTACCCCCTGGCGGAGAGCGAGAGAATGCAAGTGTTAAATGGAAATGGGGGCAAGCCTCGAAGTTTTACTCTGCCTCGAGATAGCGGGTTCAACCACTGCTGTCTGAACGCGCCGGTTAGTGCCTGTGACCCGCAGGATGACGTACAGCCCACAGAAGTGGAGGAAGAGGAGGAGGAGGAGGAGGAGGAAGGGGAGGCAGCAGGGGAAAACATAGGAGACAAAAGTAAGTATGTTGGAGATGCTTAGCCTGTGTACACAGATTCCTAACCTTTTCAAACTGCTTATTTTAAGAAAATAGAATCTTGTTTCCCTTTTTTCTTAAAATAATGGTCTTGCTGCACAGGAAGTTAGGTATCCCTTGGTGTTTTACTTTCAGACCTTGAGTAATGTGGGGGACAGAAGATGGATAACGAAACCTATATCCCAGGACACCCAAAGCTAGAGCAATGGTTTTCCCCAGTTACCCATTTGCCTTTTAAAGCCGATGATAATCATTTCTTTTCCTTTTCATTCCTCCTCTTACCCACTTTCTTCTCCCTCGCATGCATCATCCCTTTGGTCCACAGTCATTGTCCCCTGAGTCTGGGTTAAGAAACTAAATGCTTCATACAGGGTGTTAGCAGAACCTTGGTTGAATATGTAAGTGAACACACAGACACACGTGCGTGCGCGCACACACACTCAACTTCCTTTTCCACCATTAAAAGATTTAAAGGAAAAATTCAGAAGGGTTTTCCAAGAAGAAATTTCAAACAGCACTTCTGTCAAGTCCAAATAGTTGAAAAAACCAGTTTCCCAAAAGCATTTATTTACTTTCTTGGTATGTATATTGATTACAAAACTCAATTTATGTGAATCAACTCTTAAGAGAGACAAAGCCAATTAAGTAAATCCTCTGACTTGTTGGCATTAAGACTATATTTACTAATTATCAAGTTCTTTACCCAACATCCCTTACCAAGCATCTGTTTCTAATTAATGTGCTACAACGGGCCAGAAACCCAGCTTATTTTTAAGGGAAAGGCTAAAACTCAGTTATTTTACTTAGAAAGAAAATCTAGGTTTGGTTATAAGTCCTGAATGTAAAATTACACCCACCCCAAAACAATAGTGTTAAAGGGGTAGTATAAAACTGTTTGCATGTCTTTGTTCAAAAATGAAGTTTGGGCCAGTTAGTGCAGTTGGTGAAACCACAGTTGCTGGTCTGATCCCACTAGGGCATTAGATTTCTCTTTTTAAAGGATACAAGCAGAATATATACATCAGCCCATTTTGTGAGAAAACGAGTTTGACTGTGGGATATTGTACTGTAAGTTCTTGATCGTGACTGGAAAACAGCTCAGAGCTCACAGAGGACCAGCACGTCAGGAGCCTCATCCCCATGTTAAGTTTGGCTTATTTAAATGAGGCTCACTTTGGAGATGATTAACAAGAAAATACAATAGACCTCCTTTTATGGGATGGATCTTCATTGCATTATTTAACGGGAATTAAATTATATCTTCTACCCTCAAAATATGAGTCTCTTATAATAAAATTCATATGTTAATGCAGTTTCCACGTGAAATATATTTTAGCCATATTCTCCACAAGGAGCTTTACAGAAGGTATACTATTGGTGCAGGAAATGGTAATTACCATCTGTTACCTGTCATGGCTTCCCAGCATTCACATTTATCAGAGATTATGGAAGAGTCTGGTGGAAGAAATACCTAGGAGCCACGTTAGGCCTCTGTAGGACTTCTGGCAAGGATGATAATACATTTTTACCAGTACGATGTTTACCGAAATTAGTACCTTGTTTTCTAAAATTTAAAGCTGAGTTAGAAACTGCGTTTCGACAGTCATCCAGGTGCTGCACGGTGGCTCTAACTATGTGAGGTTTGTTCAGTATTGTACAAACAGAGCAGGGAAAATACTTTATCTCTATTTTAAAATAAATTGTGTTGACATTTGCACAGCCCTCTGGACTAGAGAATTCTGTTCAGAAAACATCTCATAGCTGCAGGTAGAAGTCATTGATGCTATCTTTTTCGCTTAAGCCACTTACTCCCCAGTTCCTCCTGGCCACGAGTGAGGGAGTACTGGAGAGGAGAAGCCATATCCTCGGGCCTGAAAGACAAACCTGGGCCCACAGAGCATACATAGTTAGATGGCTTTCAAATTTGCTCTTCCAGTGTCTCTTTTTGGCTGTTTGTTGATTGGATACATTTCTACCATATAGATGCACTCCTAAGTTGGTGGATTTTTTCCTTCAGTTTCCCAAATGAGTCAAGTGGGGAGTTATCCAGTATTATCCATCTCTTTCAGGGGCTCTTTTTCTGTGGAATAATTGGGATAAAGCCAAACAACCATAGGAAGTGTGTCCATAAATCTAGTACTGCACATTTTGCTTTTTAATTCAATGTCGTGTGGCAGCTAATGCTATTTCAGTCGGATCTGCTTCACTAGAGGTGGCTATGCACTGTCGTTCAGGACCCCATTTCTTTCTGGACATTTCCCCCCAGATCTTGCTGCTTGATGTGTCAGTGTTCTTCAGACCATTCTCAGCAGAGCAGTGCATTTCATGGTCGCCTAGTAGATGTTTTTTACTTAACGGAATGTATGTTTGCCCTCCTAACGATCAACTTTCTGCATTACTGTTTTTGACATTTAGGGGTGTTCGACTCGATGAACACACAATTTGAGAAACATCAGTTTTACAATCAGTGCTTTCAAAAGAATTTTTAAGGCCTAGTTAAGGGGTGTCGTGTTCGTGACTGCCCCGGGTCGGCCATTAGGAGCAAGTATTCCAGGCTTCTTATCCAAATTGAGCTGCTGGGTGTTCTATTAGAAGAGCCCAAATTATAGGCACAAAAGAAGCTGTGGCCACGCCATCAGACCTGAGAGCACTTGCTCTGCCGCCGACAGCTTTGCCGGCATCTGTGCTTGTTATAGTTGAGGCCCCACAGTGGTGTGTTACTGTAAACTGGCCTGCTCGAGGCCAGCATTTGGTTTGACCTACTGAAGTGAATTTGCAGTAATCCAGTACAGACCTGCAGGGGAAATAAGTTTTGTGTCTCTAGGTCCAAATATTTTTTCTCAGTTTACCAAGAAATTAAAAGTAGAAAGCGTCAGGCAAGTGGGCAGGAGTAAAAGAATAAAATGTGAAAATATAGCCTGTCTTCTGCTTTACAGATGAAGAACTATGTCATTAACCAAACTCCTGTCTTATCATTTATGTTTACTTTAACTTTACATAGTATGATGTATATTATACAGTGCTCACAAGTTTACAAAGCAGTCTAAAAAGAAAGATGTACCTAAATCGGTGACTTAGATTTTTTTTTTTCAATTTCCCTTCTTATGAGGTATAAATTCAGCCTCCCTTAGGACAGTCTTCAATCTGTGTTCTCATGGTTGGACTATGTTTTCTCTGATTTTGAAATTCAATCATTTAACTGAATCATACTATGATTTTGCACAGGCTGAACTCATTTTGGTGTAAAATGGATGATATTAAAAGTACACAGATGAGACCTGTCTTGTTTTCCTTTGACTGAAATTCAGCTTGCATATTAATTATCCTGACCTACTTCACTGACACTTGGGAGAAGACAAGTAATTTCCTATTATCCCAATTAGCAGTTTCAAAGCTTACTGAGATGTGGGCCTTCTAATACCTCAGTTAAATTAAATAATAAATTATGTCTGCCTATGCAACCTCCATGGAATATAAATCATAAAAGTTGGACAAAATATAAAAATATACTTCATTCAGAAATCATCTGCCACAACACTGAAATACTGTTTTGGTTAATGCAGTTTGAAGTCTACTTGGAATGGCTCTTTTCTTAAACTATCTAGTACACTGGACAGTTTAGATGAGGCTTTTCAAAAGCTTTATCCTTTTAATCCTGCTGATTTCCCTCTTTACTAGCCGTACATTCTCGGTGCTTCCATGTACTTGATGAAGTTATAATGTGCTCTTTTTCATTGTCTTAGAGATAAACTACCAGTATTCTCACTTAATCTACACATTTATTAGCTTGCTCTTAGAAATCTAAAGCAAGGGTGCCTGGGTGGCTCAGTTCGTAAGTGACTGCCTTCGGCTCAGGTCATGATCCTGGAGTCCTGGGATCGAGTCCCACATCAGACTCCCTGCTCAGCAGGAAGTCTGCTTCTCCCGCTGATCTCTCTCCTCTCATGCTCGTGCTCTCTCTCTCTCTCTTTCTCTCTCAAATTAATAAATAAAATCATTTAAAAAAAGAAAGAAATATAAAGCAAAACCCAAGGTGTTTTTGGTTTTATTTTTGTTTTTTCCAGAGGTGAAAGGCGGATAAAATCTGTCAGCTTGTAGCTACAATGCACATTAGGTTACCTGGCCAAGATATTGACTAATGCTTCCAAAGTGGGGTTTTCTAAGAAATGTATTTTTAAGTAATTTTTTAAATCTAAACCTCCTTTGTACAGCATTGGTAAGTTAAGAGCATGTAAAATATGCAGCTCAATGGCCTAATATCTTGAATTATTGAGGCAGAGAGGATGGATAATGACTACCAATACATGGCAGAAGAAGATAGATTAATCCTCTTCAATCATTTTAAGGGTCCTAGAGTAATTTCCTGAAGAGTCTCTAAAAGCTATGAATTTTTATTTTTAAGAACATCCAGGTACAAAGTATGTGGGCAAGGGGAAGATATTCCTAGAATATGAAACTGCATAAAAGGAAAAGAGAAGCAAGTTGAAAATAAAAGTGTTACAGCACATTTTACTGTTTTATTGATTGTTGATATCAATTATACATAAAGAATTTAGAAGGGCATAATCACCACTAATATCTTCAGTTACAGTTCAGGAAAAGCTATATGAGGAATATGAATAAAAAAACATGTGTTAAAACCAGAGGGAAAAATAGCAGAGAACCCTAAATACGGCACTTCTGTGAAGTTTAAGGGCATTATGCTTGGCTTGTTATGTAACAAGTATATATAAAGAACACAGAAAAATCTAGAAAGTATTAAATATTCTCTTAGTACCATATTTTCTTGAAGATTAGATATAGAGTCTAACTAAAATGCTGATACTGGTTATAGTTTGGATTTGTAATGACACCTCACTCAGCTGTTGACTTAAATGATGAGGAAAATTTATTATAATCGAGAAGTTCAGAGGTGGGTTGATCTGGAGTGAATTTTGTGGCTCTACCGTGTCAGGCCTCTCAGTTAATTTTCTGTAATGCCAATAGCTCTAGGCATCACTTCTTTATAAGACAGCGTCCCGAGAGCCAAAGACCAGCATGTAGGGCACCCTAACTTTAGTCTTCTTTGTAAGATCAAGGAAAATTTTTCCTAGATCCTTCCAGCAGACTTAGCTCCCTATTGCATTGGCCAGAGTTGCATCATATACCCCAAGAGCAAGGGAAATGAAATAACTATGAGTAGTTGAGACTAAGCTTGATTTGTTTTTAAGGTCATAAAGAAAAAAATGTACCAAACTGCTTGCCATTACTATCCATATGAGCCTCTCCACTGTTACATATGTTACATCTGCAAACAAATTTGTTTAAGCAGGGTGGTACTCTTTTAATGTGTGTGTGTGTCTGTGTGTGTATGTGTGTGTGTGTGTATGCAAACATATACCCCAGATCACATCACATCATTTAAGTCTTGGCACTAACAAAAGGTTTCATATCTAAAAGGGGATACATATTATGTAAACCTGAAAATACAGCAAGTTAGATGGAATTATTGTTGACTTTTGAAATGAATAAGCATATTTTCCTATAAACACTAAGTGATCAGAACTTAGAATACAGTCTCTGAATATATTTCTCAGTTAAAATCCTTGCTTTGTCACTCTACCACTTGTAAGTGGTATGATGGATCAAGTTATTTCACACCTTCTTCATGTGTACATCATGTAGTAGCAGTACCCGAGGTTTTATATGGATCAAATGAGGCAACGGTAGAAAGCACTTAGTTTCCATATCTGACACACTGTAAGCCTTGAAATAAATTTTTTATAATTGTGTAATTTATATAGATTTTATGCATATTTGGATTTAGGCAATACGGGCAATTATATTACTTAAATAGTGAATTAATCCTGGCAAACCTCAGTAAATAACATTTACCTGACAGCGTGCCCTGACTTTGTTTAGTTCCAGTTATTGAGTTGAGCCATATGAATTGCTGTATTGGGGGGTCAAAATGAAATATCAGCAATTTTGTACATTTCACCATAATACATTAGCCATATCCTAGGAGCTAAAATAGAACTGTCCCTCACTTTACATTCTTATTACTCACTATCCTTTCCTTTTTGACTTTGGACATTTGGGAACACAAAAGAGAACTTGTATTCCAAATAACAACAACTGTATATCTATTTACTGAAATATGAGTTTATAGATGCCATGCGGGTCTCAGTACACATATTTTCCCCTCAGAGGGTTCTACTCTGACAACCCAGTCTGACCCAGAGGACCCCCTCACCGCCATAACCACCACCATTCATTCTCTGAAATATTGCCCCCTCTTTTATAATCTTCACAGCTTTATCACTCTGAGTATAATATCAAATATTATTCACTGATTTATTTTCCATCTCCACCCACCAGAATATAAGTTTCTGAAGAGTAGAGATTTTATTCCTGTTTTGTACACCTGGTGCCAAAAATGATATATGGCCCCTGGTAGTCCAGACACTATTGGATGAATGAATGAATGAATAAAATGAATGAATAAATAATAGCTAACCCCTTATGTCACCACTTTTTTCCCATTTTATTACATAATAGTAATATGATTCACTGAAGTTAATGTTTTATCCATTGTGTGACATAAAACAGGAATAAAACCATTGCAGAATCCTTCATGTTGGGTATTTTGTAGAGAAGGCCAGTACTGCATGGCCGGCATAGCCTCTTCACGCTGGACACCACAAAGCTGGGGTGCGAATAACTAGAATTACTGCTTTTTGTGTTATGGCTCACTGAGAGTAACCTTCTCTACTACTGAAACCCTACCCTCCCAATTTAATCCCACTTCAAAGATGAGGGCCACAAGAATAGGACATGTGAGAGAACCAGTTCGTGATTGGAAACCAGATCTTCCAGCACCCCTGGGCAGTTGTTTTCCTCCCAAAATCTACTGTCTGCCACGACAGACTGGCTCCATGGGTGGGTGAAGCCACCTAGTTTCATCCTGTTTCCTTTGTAAAATAGTGGCTACTGCAACTTGTACTTGAGTGAATAGCCAATAGGCCGGCATTCGCCAGAAAAACAATCTCATGAATGTTACTAAGCCAGGGAGCCAGATTTAAATGGCAAAATAATGGATTTTCGATGCTACAGTGTCACACCAGCAGAGGATGTGGGCAGATAAGAACTGAAGTTCACATAAAGAATGACGGTCCCTTGCCAGTGTAGGTAAGACAAGCTAGGATTTACAGTTTCGCTTGCTACTAGTTTCACGCATCAGGAAAGCAAACTGCTTTTTGTCAGGTCAGTAATGTCATATTGTCAGGTTCTCAAGTAGGATAATTTCTAGCTTATTTTATGAGAATATGTCCTAAGTTCAATGCCCTTTACCTTGGCCACCCTTGCCAGAGAAACCTGAAGACCCAAAAGCTTCCCTTTCTTCGGTTTGCATGATATCCTCTCCCTCCTATGCTTACCAACTACTGCAAGATGGTAGATAAAGACATAACGGGATTGCACCAAAAAACGTAGCTTGGAAGTTTCTCAGTTTCCCCATGTTTTTCATTTATTCTTGTAATTGAAAAGTAATAACTTGTTTATTGCTAAGTAAATAAAACAATGGTAAAAATAAAAAAACAACCCACTCTCCTCACACTTTGTTCAAAGTTAAGGTTTTAAAAATTCATTCTTATATGAATTTGTTTTCTTTCTGTATCTTTTTCCTGTCACTCAGGTAATTTTTCCTCAGAAACTCTTTTGGTAATGACCATAGTTTATAATAGAAGCAACAGTCTTGTGACAAAACTTCCATGCCGCCTCAGAACCTGGCCCCATCCCAGCATGTCCCCCTAGAAAATGCAGCAGTTACTTGTTGACCTTTTCAAAAACGATGGGAGGAGAAATGTGAGAAGAAATGACAATAGCGGGGCGCCTGGGTGGCTCAGTGGGTTAAGCCGCTGCCATCGGCTCAGGTCATGATCTCAGGGTCCTGGAATCGAGTCCCACATCGGGCTCTCTGCTCAGCAGGGAGCCTGCTTCCTCCTCTCTCTCTCTCTCTGCCTGCCTCTCTGCCTACTTGTGATCTCTCTCTCTCTCTCTCTGTCAAATAAATAAATAAAATCTTTAAAAAAAAATAAAAATTAAAAAAAAAAAAAGAAATGACAATAGCTGCATGTGCACACTTACACGCTCTGATACATATCCCCATCCTCATGTATCAGAAGCTCATGGCCAACCTGCCTAATGTCTTGGTGCCATAAGACCTTGGCCCGGCCTTCTTAAGGGAGGTCTTCCAGTAATGTCATCTGACCCCAAAACACTGCTGAAAACAGCTAAGCCAGAGACAGCTAGGTAAAAAGCATAGCAAGTCTAGCCTCTGAAAACCAGAATTTAGAACTCAAGAGATGGGCTTCAGAACCACTGTACCTGGTGGTCAGAGTTTACCTATAGCTTCTGGTTTTACGTTAGATAATACTTACAAAATATTGAAATATTTATGAAATATTAAAATACTATATAACCCTTCTACTAAATCATCTTCCTATTTTTCCCAGTGTTCTCACCACCTCCCTTCTTCTGGCCTTTCTTATGTTGGGCCATAGGCACATCTTAGTGCTAATAGTTGGTCTTCCATAGCTCTATCTGTTATACTCTAAAACTTTTCCTTTAATGGAAAAGTATTCTTATTATGCCATTCAATAAGGGGGAAAGTGCCTATTACTATATATTTTAAATACAGAAGTTGGTCATAAAAAGTATTTTAATATTTAAACCTCATGCTTGATAACTTCTAGAAGGTTCTTACCTCAGGAATGTAATATGACAATTTCATATGCACATGTTTCTATTACGAGCACAAAGTATGCCAATGAAATCAGCTTTGAGTTATTTCACTGAAGTTGTACAATACTTGAAAATAAGAATGACAGTTACTGGGATACATGGGTGGCTCAGTCGGTTAAGTGTCTGCCTTCGGCTCAGGTCATAATCCCTGGGTCCTGGGATCGAGTCCCACATCGGGCTCCCAGCTCTGCGGGGAGCCTGCTTCTCCCTCTGCCTGCTACTCCCCCTGTTTGAGCTTGCTCACTCTTTCTCTCTCTCTGACAAATAAATAAATAAAATCTTTTTTAAATAAAGAATGACAGTTAGTAAACTCATGGATTCAGTTCAGAGCTACAAATTCTTTAACTTTCTTAGTCATTGATCCCCTAACATTTCATTATCTAGATTTAGCTTACTAAAATGTAAACTAAGCCTCCATCTTGTTCTTTTGGTTTGCTATAGCAATATGTAGTCTCTTTAGTTCTAAGCATGTGTTCATTTATTCCTATTCACTTATTTGACATTTATTGTTTGTTTACTACATACCAGGTAGTTTATTAAGAGTATATCTTCCATAGCTCTTCATATGTCTACTTACAACAAAAATTAGTGCATTGTCTTCGAGAAATAAGAAAGGTCTTTCTGATAACATGAAACAGAATAAACAATTAAAAGTTTGTAGCATCTTTATTGTCTTGTACCGGTCACGTTCCCAAGTAACCAAATAATAACTTATAAAAATTATTCTTTGAGAGATGGCATATATTCTGTGTTCATGTTAAGGTACTTATCACTTACACAGAATTAATAAAACTGCTTGGAATCAGATCAGATCACTTCTAAAGTGATTTCATCTTTGGCTCATTCCTTAGACATTATGGTTGGGACACTTGCATTCCAGTTGCCCAACTATACTGACAAACACAAATCAGATGTCCAACAATCCTCACTGATTTGTACTATGCACCTAGGAAGCATCTTCTCAGTCATCAAAGGAATACTGATCTATGGTCAGTATAATATGATAGTGGCCCTAATACTCTACTGGCATAGTAATATACTGACCATAGATTAATATTCCTTTCATGACTGAGAAGATGCTTCTTAATTTTACAGCACAACTAACACAGAGTTGAATTATCAGAAAAGCCTACCAGTGTTAGCAGAGTGCCATATTGTATTTCGATTCCCTATTTTAGGGAAACTTGAACCTTAGCATTTTAAACCGTTTTTCACTTTCTTCCACATTTATAACCCCCTATCTTCCACGGTTTTGAATGTGATATTTTTATTGTGCTATTTCTTTTTTGGTAAGTCATTCATAGAATATTTTCACTTCATGCCTAAGTTCTATTCATTTAAGACCTCCAAATTTTCTCATCCACGACTTTATTGGCTTCCTTAGCTACAATTTTTTTCCTTTAATTATTGTGGTTTTTGTTGTCCTAATTTAGAGTCTATTCTGGAAGTTAGAAAATGGAAATTCTAAAGCAGTCATTCACTTTAGGATTCTTGGTGAGAGAAAATAGCCCACAACTTGATATCACTGAACTTAAATTTTATACCTTTTACCTTGAGCATCTCTGCTGTTTTCTTCTTGTTCTTTAACAATGCCAATACACGGGGGGGGGGGGGGGGGGGCGGTTCATGCCTTTTCTAAAAAGAATAGGGAGGAGGGCCGCCTGGAATCACTGTGGCTTTAACACAACCCTTCTGCCAACTCTGACAGTAAGCCCCACCCCTCACTTTGTACTCTATTGTCGACTTACACCGTATGTATTTGCTGGGCAGCCATCTCTTGATTTAGCATCCTGGGTTCTAAGACTCTTTTAGTAACATAATTGGAAGGAGTTTTGCACCAGCACTGGAGGTGGGAAAGATGTTTACCATTCCAAAGATAATTATGTACAAATGCTGAAGATCTTTGCTGAATAATTAAGTGAAAAGTTTGGCTTTACTTTGAATGCTTCTTTAAATTTGTAACAACTTTGTGGACATTTTCTGAGTATGTGCTACTGCGAATAGTGTCTCTGTGGTTAATACTATAGAACTCATTTTAAATGCTTTATGTTAAGGTAAAGAATTCATTTAATAGATAAATTGGTTTTTTTTTTTTTTTTACTAGAGAAGGCATATGACGTGTGCCATGCTATATGTAAATGTTCAGAAAAACTAGCCATCTCAACATAGAACTTAGACTTTGAAATATTCATCTTCCCACTTCATACAGAAATACTCTTTATGCACTTGAAAAGTTGTTATTGAGACTCTGCTTGGATATTTCAGGCACTCAGAGCTTACTGCTCCCAGGCAGGGCAACTCATGTTGGACAGCCGTAATGAAAAATTCTCCCTTGTATTGATACTGAAAGCTGACTTTCTCCAAATTTTCCACTCACGGATCTTGACATCACAACTTAGAGAACTAAAGATCAAGTATGTAAATGGCTGACATGTGGAAAAGGGCTAAGACAGTCTTTGAAGTTTCAGAAGGCATAGTAGGTACAAGGTACAGAGGAGCTTTTTGATTGTTATGAGGAGGAAATGTTCCAATGGTTGCACTTGCCCGTGAATGGAATAAGTGGTCTTGTCAAGTTGGTGGGCTCCCCATTACTTAGTGTTTAAGAGTGGGCTGAGGAACCAGCTACCAGTCAGGGCTTCCCAAGCTAATTATGACACTTGAACCTGATGGTTTCTTCGATCTCTAGTTTCATGGATCTCTTCAGCATAATGGCATTGCTTTTGCTCTCACCATAGTGCCCTGTACATTGTACATGTCCAAAACTATACAGTGGAATTTTATTATCTAAGATATTTTGTGTTGTTTCATCTCAGAACTGAATGTATATAACCACCTTAACTTTATGATGAATCCTAGATAATTCAGTGTCCTGATGACCTTCTTCTGTATGCCTTGTTTCTTTTTAGTGTCCCCACGCCAAGTGCACTGGAACTATTACAGTACTTTATTCATAAGGATATCATGTGAAATTTCATCATATGCAGAACACGCTCACTGCCCTTGGCTTTCCTCTTGTCTCTTAAACTAGAGATACTGTCCAGAAAGGAAAAGCGAGTTTAAAATGCTCCATTTGTGTTGAATCCACATTGGTCCTTCCATTGAAATTTAAAAATGAAACTCCTCCCAATCATACTATATTCTAAAATGTTTCCATGTATCTCTATCAGATCTATCATTTTGTTCTCTGTAGAATCCAGGCTGGGTTTGGTTTGTTGGATAGGAGAACTCTCTTTAAGCAATAAATTTTGAGGGATTCTGAGAATGGCCCTGAAGTAATTTCCAAAAAGTTTGTTCAGTTCCTAAAAATTTTCTGCTGGTTCAAAGAGACGACAAAGTGGGTCTTAGTAGTCTCTTACCTTGAGAAGCACTTCTTTCTTTAAATTTCCTAGTACGGAGACTTTTTCCCATGTAGGAAAAGCGTAAAACATGTTTGAAGCCAGATGTTTCTACTTTCTTGTGTCATTTATTTTTTCTTATTTTTTTTTAAACTCTGTCTCCAGTTTTTTCAGAAGCTTCAGCTGAACATTTGTCTTCCTTACACTCTTCTTATAAGGAATCAGTATTTTCTGTTTTTTTCATTTCTAGTAGCCTCCTCTTCCCTCTTTTATAGAGATCCTCTATAAAACCTCCATCTGTAGGTTTTTCTAAGGAATCTCCTTGTAACTACCTTGACTTCAGATGCAACTCCTTTCCCTCTCTTATTGGAACAGTTTACATTTATATTGCTGGAATTCCATTTTTTTAAACTACAGACCATTGAAAACTCATATTTGTCTAAAGTTTTAAAATAATATTTGTTATCATCTAGGAAATAGTATGTGTTTTCTCTCCTCACCACTAGAAAAACAGAAGCAAGGGATGCCTGGGTGGTCAGTTGCTTAAGTGTCTGTCTTCCACTAAGGTCGTGATATCAGGGTCCTGGGATCAAGCCCCGCTCAGTGGGGAGTGTGTTTCTCCCTCTCCCTCTGCCCCTGCTCATCCTCTCTCTCTCTCTCTCTCTCTCACACACACACACTCTCTCTCTTCTCCCTCCCCCTCTCTCAAATAAATAAATAAAATATTTTTTAAAAAAGAAAAAGAAAAACCCCAAAATTCTAGGTCTTCTTCTAGTCCCCTGCATGTCTCTAGTACCGCTTAGTTCTTCCCTGTGGTTCAGTGTTAGATCCCAAATGCATTTTACTCATGTCTTTATATTTTTGATTCATGAAATAATCAGGGTTTTATGCATGTAGCAATTACTTATGTGTATTCATCTCATTTTAATGCATTCCTCTTATAGTTAGTATATTGGTGACACGCAAAAATATTAGAGCTTACATAATATCATTTGTTTTTTCCTCTTCAGAAAGTTTCATACTGACCCACCAGCTTTTATTCTGCAAATAAGGGGGAAAGTAGATATAAAAATCAGGTGACCTCATTACAACCTTTGCAGAATTTTTAATCCTTTGTTGTTACATTCCTCAGCTTATACCTGAATGTCTCAACATAGAGTATTAGAACCATACAGACCTTGGCTGTCTACAAAAGTTAGTAAGAGTAAAGAAATCAGAATAACAGAGATTTCTACTAAGTTACTGTTTTAGACCAGAGTCCTATCCCTGATCAACCATATTTCTTGGTCAACTGAATTCAGTCTTTCCTAAGAATTGTCATTTCTACATTGTAACCCAACTCACATCCCCTATAGCTTCAAATTATAGAAACAAGTTACATTCACACCTCTTCATGTTAAGCTCTTTTTATAAAACAGTAAAGTGTTGGTAGCAAAAAACTACACTATCAGTCTATGCTGTAAAAAGATTATTGGGTGACATTTGAATATTTCTGTTTATTAGATTACTTGCTGTAGTGGTCCAGTGCTAGATATGTGCTGCCTGTGTATAAAGGACAAGGTTATTTCTTGAAGGTGATCTCTCTGTTATGGTTTTTAGAGAATACATGGTAAGAGTTTATAGCGAGTGATTTAATGAAAAGTAATGTTGTTCCATTGTCCATGTTCCTTGAAATTTTTACACAAAGCCAGAGCTGTATCTCCCAACTGAATAATTAACATAGCTGATAGTAAAAACAAAAGAACTAGATTTAGCCCTTCAAAAATTACATGCCTATATTTCATTGATTATGTGTATACTAAACAAGGTTTACAGCCTGTTCTTCATTGTTATGGAACCAAGACTAAATACAACTATTTTAGGGATTTATAGCTTACAAAAGTACTGTGTATACCATTGGAAGAAGAAAGACATAGGTGTCCAAGAATTGGTTTCTTATAAATTGTAATATGGAGAATGAAAAAGAGAATGGAATAACTTTTCCTCTGTAATTCTAGCCAAAATTTAGCAATTCCACCTATTAAATTGAGCAGTGCATTTATTAGTAACTTTCAGGTTTTTAGAGTTTAATAAACACACCCCAACAGTGATCATGAAGGAGCCAAATTACACGAGTGCCCCACTGTTTAAACATCAGTAATATTTCCACTGGTGATATCAAATCATAGTGTTCAATTTATGAAATGTGTAAAGAAGTTCTATGCATTACTGATATTCAGAAATATCTTCTTAGTATATTGAGATGATTAACAACAAAGCAGGAGTTTTAAGCCAGTTAAACTACTTTCACAAAATGCAGAGCTGTTCTATTTCACTGTGTGTCTTAAGTTTAAAAGAGAAAGAAAAAGAAGGAAAAAAGACATAATGCAGTTTGTTTTACTTGACAGTCATCGAAAACCTACTAAACAGGGCTTGGTTAACATCCCAATGGTGAATCATAAAAGCAGTCATAAACCAGATGTTTTTAACACAGCATATATCTGACCAATGACTAAAAATTCCAGAACACTTTATTATATTTGCAATTTTTAGCAGAGTTAAAATGATGAGTATTGTGCCTATAAAGTTATAATTCTTATGGCTAAAGAATGGGAGCAATCTGGAGTCTTTTTCTGATATAAAAAGAAATAGGATGCCCTTGAGTTTCCAATCATGACTTGTTCCATTGGTTTCCAAATTAAGTAGAATTATGACATACTAACGATTTATTTACCTAACCAAGCTTTTATTCTATCCATTGCTCAATTTTTAAAATCAGAGGTTGTCTGTATCTGACATGCTTGTATATTACCTCCAATAGTTCATAATTCAAGTAGTTACTGACCAATTAAATGAAAGCTTGAGTGATATAAGCCATTAGGTTTGAGAAAGGTACAATACTAATTCCTATGTTATAGTCATCTCTAATGAGTGACTGAACCTTTAGAAAAACCACTTAATTGAATTAATGATACAAGAAATAAGATATTTTTAGTGATTGGGGAATGTTAATTTAGAATGAAGGTGATCTCAATCCAGCTTTCAAAGATTATTAGAATAAAAGTATGTTATATTCTAAAAGTTAAAAAGGAATGAACAAATGGGTAAATCACTGAAATCTTTGGGTAAATTTTGGCTGCTCTTTTTCTGTTAAATTCTCAATATTTTATGGAAATGCCAAAACGAATAGGTATGTAATATGGCATTTTAAAATGGTGAAATAGTTACTAATGGCTATGTCTTAGTAGTATCTATTTTTTCTGATCCCTCTGGTTCAGAAACCTAGCCATTCAAAATCTTAAAGACTAAATTTTAGATGTAGTAGTAAACCCATATCAAGCACTTTGGCTACAACCCCCTCCAATACCTCCTCAGTATAGCAAGGTGATAAGATTTTTTTTTTCTTTTGCAGTAGTTCCTTCTAATCAGCCTCTATCAACAGAGGACTTTTAGAAAGTATAGTTATAGCTATATTTACAATTAAAAATCACCTTCAGTCTTAGTAAGATTCTGACTCACCTCATTTATTCCTAATAGGATGACATATGAATAACCTGACAATCTAGGTCATTCAAAGAAAATACCCTTTTGGGTGGCTCAGTGGGTTAAGCCGCTGCCTTCGGCTCAGGTCATGATCTCAGGGTCCTGGGATCGAGTCCCACATCGGGCTTTCTGCTCAGCAGGGAGCTTGCTTCCCTCTCTCTCTCTCTCTGGCTGCCTCTCTGTCTACTTGTGATTTCTCTCTGTCAAATAAATAAATCTTTAAAAAAAAAATTATCAGGTTTGTGTTTAAAAAAAAATAGAAAAGAAAATACCCTTTAGCAATGGCTAGACTATCACTTCATATAAGGTCTAGATCATTCTTTCTTGGCATAACAGTGCCATAAATAGTGGTCTTTGACCTCAGTGACCTATCTTCCTAAGGTTCTCTCCTCTGCCACATAGTTCACATCAAAGATTTGATGTATATCTTCTTACTAAAATTGAATATCTAGTGAGGTAAAACACCTTGCCCAATTGTTCAGTAGAGCTCTTTATTCAGTGTTCAGCTTACATCTCATATTCTAAGACATTAAATTAAAATGCATTTTAGTAATTTAATTGAATTCAAATAATATTTATGGAACAGCCACAGTGTTCTAAGTACACTCTCTGCTAAGTGATGGAAAAACAAAGATATTTTTTAAAAATCACATAATCAATATTTATCATCTAGTGGGAGAGAAAAAACATCCAAATATAACAGTATAGCATGTTAAGTATTTTAAAAGGTAAACAAGCTAAGTTCCACAAAAGCACTTTAAAGGTCTTAATTATTTCTACCCTGTAAAATAAGGCAATGTTTCACATAGGCTGTGAAATTTGAGCTGGATAAGTAAAATTACACCAAGAGGAAAAGGGGAGAGGGGGGAGCATGCTATGTGGTAAAAAATAAATAAGTAAATAGCATCAGCAAGGGCAGAAATGGAAAAAAAATGATTTAGAGAGACAAAAATTTATGCTAAAACTAGAATATAAAGGCCCTGGTATTCCATACCAGAAATTTGGATTGCATCCAAAAAAAAAAAAAAACAAAAAAAACATGATGGAGAGCCTATGGAGATCTCATTAGGAAGATGATATAATCAGATGTAAGTTTCAGCAAGGTCACTCCCATGGCAGTGTAGAAGATGTATTGGTGTGGGAGAATATAAGCGATAGGGTTAGAAAAATTATTTCAAGTTAGAAAAGTATTTCAGCAGTTCAGATGAGAGAAGCAAATGTGGAGGCAAAAAGTTACCTGCTAATGGAAAATCAACAGGTAGAGAGTAAGGCTTGAAGACTCTAATGGAAGTTTAGAACACCTCCTAATTGGGAAATGGAAACTGAGCTAACCAAGCACTGCTAAGAGATCCACCAAGTAGCCCTGAATGACCAAAAATCAGAAAACAATTTAGAACGGTGCCAGTCAGCATGGGTATACAGTTTTCTCCAGAATTGCTTAGTGGCCATGTAGGAGTAAGAAAGCAGATGGCTGATTACTGGAAAGTGTATGTGTAGTGCATTTTCAAGAGGGTGAGGGAATTGAAGGGTCTTGTCAGAGTGGTCCAGATTGGATAAGGAAGTGAATTCAGAAGGGGACTGTGTTCTTGAAATCAAAGATTAGACATAGAGGAAGAGAGAGGAGAGGAAACTGGAATCAGGGAAAAGCTGTAACACTTCAGAGGCGACATGGTTCACCATGATGACAAGCTGAAATGTGTGATGTTTTTTGATTTGACAGCAAGAACCAACACAGAGGACACTTATTTCAAAACAGTCTTCAATATCTCACTTTTATGTCTGCACCTTGAAAGAAAAAACTCTTAGCTTACTTTAAATACTAATGTGGCAAAGAATTCTATCTAATTACAAGAGGGAAATACCCATTGATAAGAGAAATAAATCCCACTTATATAAGTATGATTTATCATATATTTCAGTTGTTCAGTGAAATATATTTGATGGACATAACTTGTATTACAAGGAAGTGAAAGCTGAAGAGGTTTTAACTTGCTACCTCAGCTCTAAAGTTAGTCTCAATTAACCTGGTCATTCAGGTTTGCAGCATTATTAACAGATCAGTCTTTGAATAAAATAATTTTAAAGATAATATCAAGGACACTCTGAATAGAATGATCGAATACCACATATTTGTCCTTTATTTTCACTGGTGTCTCAGGAAAACTCATTTTTCCTTCCTGTGAACTATGCCTGTCTATTGAATGAAAGACATTTTAGTGATTTATCATTTCTGTAAAGGTATGCTACATAGTCTGGACTTGAAATAAAATCTGCGAAGCCAGGCATGCCCATAAATCTGGATCTTTCATTCTTTCCCCATGAAGAGAGAGAAGATATTTTTCCACATGGAAACAACACTAAAATAGAATTGCCTTCCATGAGGGAAAGCCAATAATACATCAGTAGTATAGTGCATTTCATTAAATCTCGTATGTTTATTGAAGAGAAATCTATCCAAATAATAGCTAACTTTTTTTCAATGAGTGCTAACTACTAGCTAATGTCCTTGCATAATATAACTCACTGAATCCTTACAACAATCCTAAATACTGTGTTGTCCTCATCTTCTAGATGAGGCTTAAAGAATGTGATCCAGGACTCTCAGCTAGCAAGGAGCAGAGCTGAGATTCAGGCTAAGATATCCTGACAGCAGAGCGAATGCTCTCAACCACTTACTGCCCACTCAGATGCATCACTTTAATTCAGGTTAAAATTGAGCAAAATGTTTACTTTTTCAATATATGTATGTATGTCCACAAACACACACACACACACACACACACCAGACCCATACAAAATAAACTAAAATATTTAGGTTTTATTACAGCAAGTCAGGATCACTGTTAATATGCTGCATCAAGTATAGCAAAAACCTGCGCACCACTTTACCTTTTATTACTAACTATTGCAATCTTGTACTTCTAATTTTAACTTATCAGAATCCAAAAATCAAGTACCTTGACATCTGTCGACAGTGAAACAGTTCCACCCCCTGAGCCAAAACTCTTGTTTCATATTTTAAAGTTTGACAGGGTTCCTTTCACAGCTCATGTGTGCCAATGTTGGGATATTAGGGAAAAAATAACCACTTGCAAAGAATTAAGTCTTGAGACCAGTTTGAAAAGAATCTCACGTGGCAGCCCAAGTTCATTGCAGATTTTCCCTCCAAGTTCTCCTTTACCCATATTCACCAAAACAATCTAAATATATCTTTCTTTTTATGAAATCAGCCAAAGAATCTTCTTATATATTTATTCTTTACTCTTTCGGTGGATGTAGGGAGTGGAAGGAAAGTACAGTGGGGAGATCCACTGATCTTCCCAGTTGCTCTTCACAGATGCCAAGTCTGAGATGTTGTAGGTTACTTGGTTTTCTCTCATGATAAAACATTACTTCCTATCACCTCTTAGAAATCCAAAAAGTCAGCTCACGTGCCTTGCAAGGAACTATTAACAAAGGCAACATTCACACCTTCATCTGTTTCCAACTTCTGATTTCTCACTTGTACTATGCAGTAGGTAGTATAAAATGAAAATTCATTACCAAAGTGAACTCTAGTGAAAATCTCACAGTTTCTGCATATTCTTTTAAAATATTGTATGTAGAAGCACTTTACAAAGTAGAAAGCAAAACAGAAATGTATTGGTATCACACTCCTTGTTATTACCAAGCTAACAAACTAAATCAATTTGCCTTCAGATTGCTTACAGACTGTTTAAATTGAAGAAGAAGTAAAAGTTATTCAGGGTTATTTCTTAGGATTTTTTACAAAGGAATTCTAATTAGATTATATGAATTTTGTAAAAACAATAATGCCTCTATTAAATTCATGGGTCTTGTTTAAGAAAACCAAATTCAGAACTAGAGAGTAATTACTACTTCGAACCCAGAGCTGTCTTTTGAGTTAACATTTTAGTAGTTAATTGGTGTGGGTATCTGTAACCCACCTTCCTTAGCAGATTGCCATGGCAACAGCTGAGGTATAGTACCAGAATACTGAAGCTTCAGGCTTTGTCAGCGCTAAATCCAGAAGCTGCATTTGATTTCAGCTTGTCTGTTTCTATGGGAAGCAATGTACCACACTTCTTTACACTTCCCAGGCTTACTTTTTCATTACCATGGAGACCAGATCTGCCCACACAACCAAGATCTGAAACCATTCCTAGTATGGCTAAAACTAAGGCTTTGGGAACGGAGGCCTTCTATAATTAAAGTGCATTGTTTTGTTAAAGAAGAGTTTCTGCTTCTGCTTTTGAAGTACATTGATTTTCCATAAAGAGAAAAGAGGCTTTCTAGTTCTGTGCTGAAGGTTTACAATAAGGAAAAAGAAAATGTCATCATGACATTTTCCTTGGTCAGGTTCTGTTTTTGTGTATGTTTATGGTATATACTCTGCATAGTCAATTACTACAGAGTAATGTTTCATTTCAAATTATGTGACAATGTTATCTAACAGTAAACACATTTAATGTACATGTGATGGTGGTCTCAAATGCTCCTTTTAATTTTAGTGTGGGATTGTATGAATTTGTTTCTAAATCCAGTGGTTAGTGTCTTTTAAATTAGTTATTCACTTGCTCACAATAAAATCTATGTGAGAAAAATTATTCTGGAAATTTGATCATAACTATACATGGATTTAACAAGAAAGGATTGGTGTAATTTATCACTGTAAATCCAATATAGCACATCCAGATAGAGCTGATGAATTACCTATGGAAGATGACACACACCAGTACTACTGTATTCTAATGTATTCTTGTTTTCAGTTTTTCAATTTTATCTTATTATGGTAGTAACGTGGTCTCTCTCTCTCTCTCTCTCTCTCTCTCACACACACACACACACACACACACACACAACCAGTATCACAAAAAGAGCCAGAGTTCTACAGTTCTTTGATGCTTGTACTTGTTTAGGAGATAATTACACCATAGCGGCTATCACTACAATCTCTGTTCCACGCCCCCCACCCAGTGGCACCCATCAAAAGAGATGGTAAGAGAGTATTAAGTGGAACTTGAGAATCCCAAAGTCACCCTGTGATTTGCACATCCTTATAAATTCATATCTTTAATTTGATGGGGTTTTTTTAATCCCAGAGAAGGTATCATGGGTCCCTCTCTTAATGTAAATAAACTAAACAGGAATTTTTTTTTAAGTCTGGCTTTTAAATATTTTTCAGAATATTATAAATAAGCTAGCACCATGAAGTGCTATGAATTAATTTATGAGTGGAAGACAAAGTGATTAATATCATTGGATTTTTTGGTTTTGTTCACTAGCAGGAAGTTAGCAATTCATTGCTATATTTGAGTACAAATTAAGTTGTATGATACAGAGAACCTTCTGACATTTCAAACATTTGGATTTTGCAAAATGAGCTATCATCCTAATGAAGTCCCAGTATGGTTCTAGTTTTCTGTAATTACACTGATGAGTGTGAAATTCAACATGAGATGCTAAATGTTAAACACAGATATAGCTGGAAACCTTTTGCAGTGGCTATAAAGTCATTTGTATTTGTCTATAAGAACACTGAGAGTCAGCATATCTCTAACTCCTTAGTAAAACTGATTTTCTTTAAAAGGGTAAGTGCTATACAATTTTTTCAGGAAGGAAAAAATGAAACTCCTATATAATAGAGCATTTTTTAAAAGTATTCTGCATATGTTCATAGAGTCTATACTTTTCCATCCCAAGTACAAGATGAGTTTGCTAACCCAAAATGTAATAAACAATAATTTCAAGACAACTATGATAGAGTTTGAATATTTAGTATTCTAACTTCTGAGTTTCTTACTAAGATGGATGATTGTGCTAATTTGTTTACATCCATGCTGTATTTCTAGGAAGCATGATTTTATAGTGGTTTTTACCAAAATGTTTCTTCTTATGTACACAATACATTTTGAGTACCTAAAAATGTATTAATTTGAATATCATAATATTCAGAAGACTTTAACAAAGGGAATTTATGCAAATAGTTTATGGTGTAATTACTTTAGATTGAAAAATAAGAGAGAATATGAAAATATTACTGATTAAGTTGGGAAATTAGATTTGTAACTGGTTTGAGATAAAGAAAAATAAGTATTCTGATAAGGAATGGTTATGATATGAATTTAGGCTCTTATAAATGTCTCTTGAATTTTCTCTTTGACCTTGTTTTGCTGGGAAAGGTTGTCTTTGTCGCTACAAAATTTAGTTGGTGCACAGTTCATCCTTGCCAGTGTTGTTAATGAGGAAATGATCTCAAATATCAGGCTGGTATGCCAAGGAGGTCACTAGCAAGGCATTAACATTTAGAAGGTATTGAAAAGGGAGAATAAATATTGCAACTATTTGTAATATTGTAAGCTCACCCAGAAAAAGTAAGCAGACATCCATTTTAAGCTTCTACAATCATAAACAATGTTATATCATGAAAGGAGATAATGTCTTTACACTTTTAACATAAGAATTACTCTTTTTCTTACTGTACTCCCCAACCTCCCCCCCAACCCTGACATACACCACCTAAACACATGTTTCGATGTACTTTTGTTGAAAATACTTATTATTTCCCTCACTTTTGCAGATCAATTCCTCTTTTTCCCCTCACCTAGTCCCAGGGGATATCATGATACTGGAGCTAATACTGAATGGCATTTTTTAAGAAGTAATCCACCGATAGTAAGATGGCAGTACTCTGAGCATAGTATATGAGTTTAGTATGAGACTAAGAATAGGGTGGACTCTGGGGTGACTGGATGGCTCAGTTGGTTAAGGATCTGCCTTGGGCTTAAGTCATGATTTCCACAATCCTGGGATCCAGCTTTGTGTGAGCTCCGTGCTTATCAGGGAGCCTCCTTCTCCCTCTCCTTCTGCCCTTCCCCCCACCTTTGCTCTCGTGCTCTCTCTCTCTCTCTTGCTTGCTCTTGCATTCTCTCTCTCAAATAAATGGCTAAAATCGTTTTTTCTTAAGATTTTATTTATTTGACAGACAGAGACCACAATTAGGCAGAGAGGCAGGCAGAGAGAGAGGGGAGGAGGCAGGCTCCCCACTGAGCAGAGAGCCCAACTCGGGGCTCAATCCCAGGACTCTGGGATCATGACCTGAACCAAGCAGAGGCTTTAACCACTGAGCCACCCAGATGCCCCATGATAACTAAAATCTTAAAAAAAAAAAAAAAAAACGATAGGGTGGACTCTGTATAGCAAAAGCTCACAAAGATCTTTGTTACTACTAATTTGAAAAATATATGTTTTCATTTATTCCGGATCAAATTTTCAAGAATTAAATTGTGCCATGGATTGGTTACTAAAGAAACTTGGGCAGTCATACAATCCGCATAGCATCAAAATCTATCCATCGCAGGCCATGTTTGCTGATCAGCAACTTGGCAGAGGATATAGAGCAAAGTCCTTTGTTTAGTTTTAGAGTCTAATGGACTGGACATACTAAGTGTATCTTTACAACCCCCATTCCCAGGAGCAGATACCCTTACATCTTATTCCACCAAAGTGTCCAATTTGGAGCAATCAAGTCAAGTGTGATAGACAATTCAAAAAGACTGGGTCATGGAAGTATAATCAGTGTCCTGAAGACATTTTTACCACCCAGTCACATAAGCACTTCCGGTTTAGATAAGACTGGAGCTGCTCTTTAGAGGGTTTATCAGGTAGCAAAGAGAATGTCACAAAAGGTTAGGAAGTACCATAGAAGAACACACCGAAAGAAACAGGCAAGAAACCAATTGAGATCTATTTGGTCCCAGTTTGCCTTTTTATTCTGGCAGACCAGATATGATAACAGATGAAATGTTGTGTCAATATCACTTACCCATTCACCCCGTTGGCAGTTCTCATCAGTGAGTTACATCACACCAATTATCATCCAGAGTGAATATGATTGATTCAATTATATCCTTTTACTATAACCATCTAAGGTTGTGGTAGAGGTTGAAAATTCTCATAAATTGGGATGCCTGGCTGGCTCAGTCAGAAGGGCATGCAGCTCTTGATCTCTAGGTTGTGAGTTCAAGCCCCACGTTGGGTGTATTGATTACTTAAGTTAATTTTTTTTGAAAAAAGAAAATTCTCATAAATTAAAAATGTGCACAGGGGCGCCTGGCTGGCATAGTCAATTGAGCATCTGACTCTTGGCTTCAGCTCAGGTCGTGATCTCCAGGTTATGGGAGTGAGCCCCCCTTGTGAAGCTCTGCACTCAACATGGAGTCTGCTTGAGATGCTCTCTCCCCCTCCACTGCCCCTCCCACTCGTGCTCTCTCTCTCTAAAATAAAGGAATAAATCTTCTAAAAATATATAATTATTCATATCTAAAGTACTTGGTATACAAAAATCTGTTTCCTATAGTGGGTTCATGTCTCAGACTCCAACTATGTTACCTCTGTAGCTATTTCATCTGGAAATGAGAATTTTATTTATTTTATTTTATTTTTTCAGTGTTCCAAGATTCATTGTTTATGTGCCACAGAAATGAGAATTTTAGAGATTATCCTAAAATAAGTAATTCCTAATCATAAAATAGGTTGCAACAGGGACACCTGGGTGGCTCAGCCAGTTAAGCCTCTGCCTTTGGCTCAGGTCATAATCCCAGGGTCCTGGGATCCAGCCCCAGGTCAAGCTCCCTGCTCAGCGGGGAGTGTGCTTCTCCCTCTTCCTCTGCTTCTCCCCCGGCTCATGCTCCTACTCTCTCTCTCTCTCTCTCAAATAATAATAAAATCTTAAAAAAAAAAAAAAGAATAGGTTGCAACAGCAACCCATTCTTCCAGTAAGTTGTCATCGACCCACATTGCTGAAAGAAAATTTGCCAGGAATGGTTGTCTTTTTATTAAGGTTGTCTCATTGGAGTTTAATACAATATTTTAATAACCTCAAAATAATTTCACCTATGAAATATTTTAAAATGTAGGGGTGCCTGGGTGGCTCAGTCATTAAGCATCTTCACGGAGAAGAAGTGAAAACCCAAAGAAGTAGTTAGACCTGGAAGCTTATATACCATTTTAACAAAGGGCAATAAATTGTAAAGAAGTAACAAGATCAAGGAAAGGGGGTTGGGCTTCTAGGGCCATAAATTGTGGAAAAGTAAATATTGGGGGAGAGTAATGCAAGATAAAGGTTATTTTAGTAAGGTTTTTTTTTGTGCAAACCCATCTTAATGTCAGTTTTCTCTCTGCAATGATAAGGGTGTTCTTCTCCTGGTGTAGAAGAGGGGAGGAAGAATATCTTCATAAAGAGAAGTTTATGTCCTGCTTTTAGGCAGATCAGGAGAAGCCAAAGGTGTTTCTGTGTTTGCTGCTGCTTAATTACCTTCAGCTCAAAATAATCCTGATGTCAAAGTGGCATATTTTGGGGTGGCATATTATGATCCCCTTCAGTTCTAAAGTCTACTGTAAGCATCAAAACTCAGCACATACATATAGACATTAATGTTTTAACTATCTTATTTTTTGTTTTATTTTATTTTTTTTCAGTGTTCCAAGATTCATTGTTTATTCACCACTTTCAGTGCTCCATGCAATCCGTCCCCTCCTTAATCCCCACCACCAGGCGCACCCATCCCCTCACCCTCTCCCCTCCGAAACCCTGTTTGTTTCTCAAAGTCCTCAGTCTCTGATGGTTCATCTCCCCCTCTGATTTCCCCCAATTCACTTTCCTTTTCCTTCTCCTAATGTCCTCCATGCTATTCCTTATGTTCCACAAGTATGTGAAACCATATGATAATTGACTTTCTCTGCTTGACTTATTTCACGCAGCATAATCTCCTCCAGTCCTGTCCATGTCAATAAAAAAAAGTTGGATATTCATCCTTTCTGATGGCTGAGTAATATTCCATTGTATATATGGACCACATCTTCTTTATCCATTCGTCTGTTGAAGGGCATCTTGGCTCTTTCCACAGTTTGGCGACTGTGGCCATTGCTGCTATGAACATTGGGGTACAGATGGCCCTTCTTTTCACTACATCTGTATCTTTGGGGTAAATACCCAGTAGTGCAATTGCAAGGTCATAGTATAGCTCTATTTTTCATTTTTTGAGGAATCTCCACAGTTTTTCAAAGTGGCTGCACCAACTTAACCATTCTTTAAATGTGCCCTAAACTTCAAATACTCATATTTTCTATGTATTCCAAATGCATTTAATCAATTTAAATTAATGTGTCCATACAATATACTATTAATGTAATTATATATTATGATTACATATAATATACATTAGGGTAATTATATAATTATAATCATACAGTTGAGTTTAAATATGTCTATATGTGTATATATATACATATATATTTGTATTTCATAAAGTAGAGTTTAATTTTATTGATAATCCTTAACTATAAAATTTTAAGACAGAAATGGAGAAAGGGTCATTCAACTACACCATGAACTCTTTGAGATCAGACCATAATCTTTGTATTTTTATCCTACATTTGATATAGTATACATACCCATAGGTACCCATTAAATCCTCACTGAATAATGCATGTCTATAAAAATGAACTCCTCCCATTTTCTTTTTTTTTGGGGGGGGGCAGAGGGAATGGGAGAGAGAGAATCTTAAGCAGGCTCCAGCCCCAGCACAGAGCCCGACACAGAGCTCCATCTCACAACCCTAAGATCATGACCTGAGCCAAAATCAAGAATCAGACACTTAACTGACTGAGCCACTCTGGAGCCACACCCCCCTCCCATTTTCTATTTTAAAGTCTGATTGGTGATATTTAGGATAACAATATAACATGGCCAAATTCCAGAGTGCATTTTTCAGAAATATCTTTAGACACATCATTGAAAATAAACTGGTGATAAATTGAATTAACATATCAAGTATTTCTGTGACTATTAAATATAAAAGACCTCTTCAAAGGTTGCTAATAGATGTTACATTTAGAGAGTACTTTGGATGTGCCTTTATTTCAGAAAGTGGTTTTTAATGCAGGTAGAAAAAAACAGAATGGGTGGTATACTTGGAATAACTGAGTCCTAAATGCATGCTAATGTCATAGTGTAGCAATAGGTACATTAAGATGAGAAACTACTTTCATAAGGAAATACTCTGTCTCCTGTGAATTATGCACAAAGGATAGAACTGTGATTTAGCAATTTAGAGGAACATTCTAATTATCTGGAAACAGTATTTCCTTATCTGTTTCGCCTATGGCTAGGTTTATCAAATATTTTATTTTACCTGGAACTGCTACTCAAAGATCCCTATAAGTGCTTTAAGAATAAGAACAAAATATATTACCTTTTACTATTTATCACTTTATTTTAAAAAAGAATACTTTGTCATGAAAATTATACTTTCCAATGCGCCTGGGTGGCTCAGTGGGTTAAAGCCTCTGCCTTTGGCTCAGGTCATGATCCCAGGGTCCTCAGATCAGCCCCTCATCTGGCTCTCTGCTCAGCAGGGAGCTTGCTTCCTCCTCTCTCTCCTCTCTCTGCCTGCCTCTCTGCCTACCTGTGATCTCTCTCTCTCTCTCTGTCAAATAAACAAAATCTTAAAAAAAAGAAAGAAAATTTTACTTTTGATTCATAAAATAAAAATAGAGTCTTTCCAGTTCCTTTCCCCTATGGTACTAAAGAAAAAATAAGCAAACAGTATTTTTACATCTCATATCCTGTCTTTTTGAACTTCAGCCTTTACAAGAAAATAGGCCCTCACGGTTAACAAGTGTCTTTGGTTGGAACATTCTGAACCAAGGTATATCATCAGCCCACTCTTTCAAGATTGACACTAAGTATTACCGATTATCAGTTCTTTTTTTTTTAAGATTTTATTTATTTATTTGACAGACAGAGATCACAAGTAGGCAGAGAGGCAGGCAGAGAGAGAGGAGAGAGGAGGAAGCAGGCTCCCCAGCTGAGCAGAGAGCCCCATGTGGGGCTCGATCCCAGGATCCTGGGATCATGACCCGAGCCGAAGGCAGAGGCCCTAACCCACTGAGCCACCCAGGCGCCCCCGATTATCAGTTCTTGATGTTAGATATTCAAAAAGGAAAAACCTGAATCTGAATACACATTTAAAAGGCGAGGCTCCAGATAATAATGTTAAAGAAGTTTGGGTTTTGTTTTGGTTTGGTTTTTTAAGCACACAAAACCACTCCTACTCTCCTGGGAACTCCAGTGTTGCTTGGATGTCTGCTCTCGGTGACCTTTGTTATCTGCAAGCTGCTTAAGACCAGCAATCGGGAGCCTTGCCCTTAAATTTGCCCTCAATCTCACTGATAATGGTGTGGATGGAACCAAATTTTCTCTTAGAACTCAGAAGTGGGAATTTTTCAAAGGCTGTCGCAGCTTAAGCACTTATTTCCATTTTCCCATTTTTTATTCTCTTTCATTCATTAAGAAAAAGATTTTTGTCACCTATTTTGAATTCAAACTTGATCATTCTCTTGCAAGTATTTGTGCCTATGTGCTTACCTCATAATCTAATTCTTGGGTATTTGATTGAAGGATCATCAGCTCTTCCCTGCAGGCTCGCTGTTAGAAGGCTGATTACATTTCTAAAACTTACGTTTCTAGAATCCCTATTATTTGTATGATTCTTAGTGGGGAGATTTTTAAAAATTTATGAAACAAAAAGGGAAAAAAAATCCTCCTCAACAATCGTTTCGTAGACACAGTCTGTAAAGAGCTTGCATAGGAAATGGATCCAGACGGCAATAAGTTATCTTATACATGACCCGACATGGTATTACCTCTGGGTTCACTTTTCAAATCTCAAGGGGTTTAGTAACAGGGAAACAGGATCTGTTTCTTTTTATCCAGCTGGGCTGGTGGCCTCACAACTGGAGGTTTCAGTGATGAGTGGAAGTTCAATAAATATTTGTTAAGTAACATGTCAAACAGAAACATTACTGATTTTCTTGAGACAGGATAGAACACTGCTGTTGTTTGAAAATGTAACTGGTTAAAGGACGGCTAAGTAGTGAAGTTTCTTTTAATAGCAGGAAGTAGAGAATATTTTTATAGTTAGGATACTGGCCAAAAGAATATAAAACCATCAGGAGCCATATAATTTAAAGTTTTGTTGTTTTATTATAAGGAACATGTAATTTCCACCTGTTCTTTCAAAAAGGAATAAAATTAGTCTTATTATAATAAATCAGTTGTAACTGGTTTGGATATTGTGACTATTGGGGGATAAATGAAGTTGTCAGCTGCAAAGAAGAAGGGGAGAAATAGGGAGGGAGAGAAGGTCCAAGGGAAGTACAAAGGGAGAGAAGAGAGAGGATGTTGAGAACCAGAAAGGGACTGGGAAAAGTTACAGACACATATAAGTATGAGATTTCCCGATGTCCAGGGTAGGCTTTCATGGAACAGTATCATTTACGAAGCGGGTTGGTTTGTGTTCTGGAAATTCCCTGTAGATGAGCCACATACAAGTCCCGCAGAGCTGCCCGGCCTGTCTGCCCGGGCTGCTGCTCACCCTGCAGATTCCGAACGCAGGGGCAGACAGTGAATTCAGGGGCCCTGAGCCTGGAAGTAACTTTACAGTCATTCCATGCACCTCAAATATAAAGAGGAACTATTTAACACTACCTAAAAATAAAGCTTAAAGGAATTTTTTCAAGCAGTTTACCAAGGCCTCCTTTATCTTGCTGTATTCTCTGTAGACAAAGATATTTGCATCCAGTTCCTCAGCAAAAAACCTTGAATTTGTGTGAGGGGTGACACACAGTGTTACACGGGCAGCGCTTGCGACTTACAAACTATGCGTATACGCGGTACAAAATTGCCATCTGTCCAATCCGCCCGAGCCCCGGTGCAGCCCATCCCAATGTGCCTGGCCTACAGCGGGGTCGCGGACGGCGGTGGGCACAAGAATCAAAAGGGTTGCTTGCTCTAAATGCAGATTCCTGAGTTCCGTGCCCAGAAATTCTGATCCAGTAGATTAGAGGTAGGCCCCGAAATCTGTGTTGAACAACCTCCACCCCAGAGATCTGGTAGCCAGCGTCCGGACCACCACTAGTGGAACAAACACCTTTCCCTAAGGAGTTCTCCCCTGCCTCTCTGTCCGGACTGGGAAACTAGTTGTAGCCATTCCGAGTAGCCATCCACCCCCCGAACCCCGCCATCCTGCACTCTGGCAAGGTGCTCCACTGACAAGGGGGTTTGCAGCCTTCCCTACTGGAATTCAGCAATCACACAGAAACATTATCACACATGTAACTGACATGTGACTTAACTCTCAGGGCTCTTGTTCAGGTTCAGCATGGGTTAAATGCACCAGAAATTAAGCCCCTTGTGTAACGTTGTTTCTGAGGGGGAAAGAGGGATGTGCTGAAAACAGCTTACAAAATGTTTGAATTGCTTAGACAAATTAGGAACAGTTTAAATTTAGAAACGACCTTGTGCCCAAGGTAGTTTGCCTCTGATTTTGCCATTTGAAACTCCATGACCTTCTGGAACAAAGCGGTGGGAGGCAGAGCTAGCGTTCCAGGACTATCATTTTCTAAAATGCTGTATTGTCTTTTCTTTCATTTGACTTCCCTCTGATTACTTAATGTTTAGCCCTTTTCTGCAAAAGAAGGATATGATATAATAAAAGTTCTGCCGATTTCTGAACTACACTGTGTCCTGTTATCTAGATGCTATGCTATGGGCAATTGCAGCCTTCCATTTTCTAAGGGAGGTGGTAGTGAACAATAGGCTTTATCTGTTCCCTCTCCCACTTTGTTCCTTGATAGAACTCAAAAAAAAAAAAAAAAAAGGATACCATGGGGATATTGGAGATAGAAATCTGCCTCGGACTAGAAAGAAAAATATGGCTGATTTGTGCGCGATGACAATTTTTGGATTCCCCCAAACCCAAAAGAAAATGAACTAAAAGAGATCACAGCTTCTTTTATCCCAGTTGTTCTTTGTTGCCCACATCATTTAGAAATTTTGGTCTCTTGTTTCTTAATTCCTCGCCATATGGCCTACGCTCAGGTGTAAAGTCACCATTTCACCATGCTTACCCTGTGAGGGCTTTTCATTTCTCTCCACTTTGGATGGGTCAGCGGGCGGCCTCCTCATTGGAGCCCTGCTAGCTGGGCTCTTCTGTCTCACTGATGAACACGTGGTCTCATAGGGATTAGGGCAGTTAGGTAGAAGGCAGACCAGGAAATTTTTCCTCGTGCTTCTTGATTGGATGAATCCGAGGGAAGCTCTCCTACAGAAATACAGTTTCATTTTCTTGGAAGACTGATCATTTTACATGTATATGGAGAATACTTTGACCATAAACTTTTCTGATTAGAATTACAGATGTGCATATGCAAGCATAGAAGTGGGAAAAGATGTATCCGCGCTGTGCATTATTTTGTATAATAAGGTTGGCGTTTCCAGATAACCGAGCATAAAACAAAAACTGTCCCATTTATGGCCAAGTAGACTTGCATGCCAACAGAAAGACATGATGGTATTAAAACCATATGCAATTCTAGCCATTTTTTTCTCTTTTCTCTTCATGGGTATTGCATGATGGTATTTCGAATACAAATACTAATGTGCTTTGGAAATAATGGCACTCGCAGGTCTTTCATCATATTGTATCACTGCTTTATCATATTAGGCTAATACACTGCGAGAGTTGGTAGAACCTCTCCATGCCAAATCGGATCCACTTCTGTTGGCACTCAACCCATTGGACTCACAGATTGATAAGCTAATGTTTAGAGAATTTAGATCGGAGAGAGTCGGCACGGCGCAGACTCAACATCAACCTCTTGCAAGCAACTAAAATGGCCTCGTCCTTGCTGTTTATAACAGAAAACTGACTTTTAAAAAGCTTAGATCATCAAGTGTGTTGGATTGGGGGCCTCCCTAAAGGGATATTAAGAAGGGCAGGCCACTCTTAAGAAGAATGCAAGCTTCCTACACTGGGACTAGCATAAGATCAAAGCCCATCAAGATGGAGCACAGTGACAGAAAACTGCCGTTTCTGTGGGAGAACGGAAGGGGAAGGGTACTGACTGGGCAAGGGCTGTGTGTGGTGACACCTCAGTTGTATTCTTCCGACACCAGGAAAGGAGAGGGATCAGCTCCGATAACTAGAATACCCTGGCTATTTAATGGACTCCTTGGTGGCCTCTTTAAGGCAAAGCAGAGGAAGCAAATTCTGTGTATTAAGTGTATTTTGCATTTTTAAAACTTGACGTGCTGTATTGTACTAAACTAAGTGTAACCTATTAAGGCAAGGTATACACACCCTGCTCTGAAATTTACTATGTTTCTTCTATTATCAAGTGTATTCAGGTGCAACACAGAGACTGCTTTCGGTGACACTAATGAAGAAAATTCCTCATGCCAGGCTTTATAGATTCCTCAGCTAAAATCCTAACTTTCTCCTTATTTCTTGGCACTTATATACAAATGGTGTTGCCTCATAGGACAGGCATGAGCTATTCTTTTTCTGTAAAATTTTCCAAATCTATAGGCTGTGGTTCTCACTTTTGAAAAAGTATTTTGTCTGGATGTCTTTCAAACTAGCTTCAGATATTATTTAATACTATGTAACTGGGTCCCCTATGGCTCAATATTGCTTATTTTTCTTCTGTAGTGGATGTGAATTTTCCTTAATTTAGTTGGATTAAGACACTCTGTAATAATTTCAATGCTAATCAATGGATATTTCATACTGTGCAATGAACAAATAATTTAACATTGTATTTGGAAATGTTTTTTCTCCTTCCTGTCGCCGCAGTGTGTGGTACTGCATAATGTGAATACCTGTAAAAATATAAATTACTTAAAAATAAAAATATGACCAGTTGGTATCAAATCTTTTTAGATAGCTAAATAATTTGCTAAGTATGCTTGATAGTAAATATCCAAAGAGAAGTAATCTCTGCTTCTTTCTCACAAATGGAATTTGTGTTGTGAATAAAAATCACATTGATCTGCCTTACAATTGCCTCTGTGCTCTAACCATTTTAATGTGTTTTTAAAGTATATATGAAAACAATGGTTGTAGTATTTAGAAATCCATTGAAAAGCTTTTTGTTGGCAGTTAATATTAGTAGGATCACCTTGGGTCATTCTCACTGTTGAAGCATAGTAAAATGTTACGATAAAAAGAATTTTTGTTTGTTCTCGTTAAGGCATATGGTGTGACTCCACATCAATTTTTGAATATAATCGTGTCTTCACTTTGGTTTTAAACTGTCCTCTTTATGAATTCCTGCCTGAGAGCCAAGTACTTTGACCTCCATGTCTCTACTAGTTAAATTTTCTGAATTCTATGGGCAAATCTAGAATCTGTCATTTATGTCTGTGATTGTCCTTCAAAGAACCTTCCCTGTGGATCAATAAATCAGTGCCAAGGATACCAAGACTTTACCATCTGAACTACTCATCATCAAAACTGCTGTAGGGCCCAGAAAATTCAACCACTGCTTATTTATGGCATTAAACCACACAATTTGGCAGAAACTACATGCTCGGAGAGTGAATGCAGGATCAACTTCAGTTCTGCCTCTTTGGGCACATCTTCTTGGAAGTAAGCGTGCTTTACTATTGTGCAGAAGGGATTGCCTGACACTAGCATGGGCTCTACTTAATTTTGATGAAGCACAAGGTCATTCTTAACAAGGATGGGCTTCACATGTTCTTCTTTAGAAAAGATTCACTCCAGCTCTTCTTTTAAAAGAAAGGTGTTTCTCTCTTAAAATCATTTTTCATCATTATTTTGCCCCAAAGATGTAAATTACTTTTAATTATGAAAAGGGTGCTTGAGTACAGATCAACAGGTAAAAGCCAGCTCTTAAAATCTTCTCCTTTTTCCTTTTCTGCTATAGCAAACTGCCTTGTCTCCAGTTCTACAATGCTAGGCATAGCTATCGGCTTATATAAAAGCATGAATTAGGAGATCTAATATTTAATCATAAGACAATTCAAATTATAGTGTAAACTCCTGAATACATAACCATCTTTAGCTTAAAACCGAGAAACATTAAACCTGTCTACATTGAACCCATTAAAAGTTTAATTGGCACCTTACATATAAATAAGTTGTTTATTATGGCGTGCTCGTAAATTAGTATTCACAGAAACTGGTCCTGTGCCTCAATGCAAATGTTAATTGCCCTTCATGACAAGAATAGTGCTCGACAGACGTGACACCCTCAGCCTGGAAGCCTCCGAGTGCTCTGCGGCTGCGCAAGAACAAATGCCTCTCACATCTGACCAGTGACTAATGCTACTATGTCCAGCCTTCTCTCCCACTTGTGACTTAGCTTTTCCCAGTCTGCTGTGCTTGTTGCCCAGCTGTGTTGTGGAAGGAACAACTGTTTCCATGAGGACATCATTGTCCAATTTTAAAAGAGCACACTTCCCTTCCAAAACATGTCCCAGAAATGATTATCGGTGGTTGGCTTGCTTCTTCAAGGGCCCCATTGGTATACCGCATCACGTTTTGTTTTGTTTTCTTTTGTTCCTCTCCTTCGACATTGTCATTCCAGGGGCAGGGAAACTTAGGTCTCCGAGTTCGTATTCTGCTCTCCCTCATGTGCACCAAAGAAACCTGAACGAAATCACACAGTAAGCTGTCATAAAAATTACACAGTCACAGGATAGGGAGACATCTTTGGACTACTTTATGTATAAAGTAGAGGAGACCATCACTCACTTTAAATGCTGAGTGCCAAAGGCACCATGCCCGGGAGAAGAGTAGGGAATGCAAAGGAGAGGGAGGCATACTTTGCTCAGAGAAAGTCAGCCTCGTCCCAGTATATATGGGACCATTAAGCTACAGGAGAAAAAAAAAAAAAAACAACTAGAATTTCTCCTCAGGTTTTATAACTCTTCCTTTCGAATTTATTTTCTGTGTCTGTTTTATAACGTGCATATCTATTAATATACATTAATACATGTATGTAAGTTATCAACAATGCAAGTGTTTTAACTGGTAAAGATGCATAATCAAAAAAGTTCGGAAACCATCGATCATGAATGTAGGGAAATACGTCAACCAAACACCTTTTAGTATGTGAGAGAGGCATTACCATCTGCTAATAAGCCATTTGCAGGAAAGTTTCAACAAACTACATATTATTTTGCATTAGCTCGTGTTTTTTTCCCCTTGAGCTTTTTTTTTTTTTAATCACCGCCCGGAAGTCCTGTGCAACCTGAAACAACCAGACAGTGAATCGCTGTGATGCCACATTCCTAGAGTCCCCATATTTCATAGTGTAGTTAGAGTATGAATGAGAAAATAGAGGGTCTTCTTTCTCCCCTGCCAAGTAGGACACAGCCAGAAATGACGCCCCCCAGCCCCGCCACACAGAATACAAATCAACCTCAGTAACTTCATTGTGATCCTCAGATTATCAGCCAATGAAATTTTATGTCAGAAAGAGAAATGTGTATGTTCATTTTGCTTTAATAAAATTGAAAAGAGTATGTCATCTGATAAAGGACTAATTTACGCATTGTAAACGTAAATAAAATTTGGGAGGGAATTTATTTCTGCACAGACCCAGAATTCCTGAATAAATTGGATACAAATTAAAATTTCACTGTAGCAGTGATACACATCCTCATTAGGAATTGCAGAAGGTTCCTATATAGGTCCTGTGGTTTGCATGTGGTCTTCTACAAGTTGCCAACATTCAGAAAACATTCTTTCAAGTTACAAAAGATCTGGCTTTCCGCCAGTGCTCCAAATGGCTGAACATTGAAAGAAAGTCAGTTGGGAAGCAGAACTCAACAACTGCTTGCCTCATCCTCCAAAGCAAGCCTCTTCTAGAAGAATAAAAGCCAAAGTATAAAAAAGAGAAGCCAGAAGAGAGGAGACAAAGAAGAAGAGAGCAAAAAGAAGAAAATAAAGGTGCTTTCATATGCTCGCAAAGTTGCCACAGTATCCCCAGTTGACTTAATTGGTATTCTTCTGAGAAAAAAAATCAAGGAAACCAATTGAAAATTATAAAAGAAAATAAAGGTCTGTTTTTGTCTTGAATGTTGAGTTCTGTGTTGTTTTGACTGTTGAGCACAGTGAATCAGATTTATAATGTGACTTTCCTCCTCACCCCCGTCCTTTGGAAATAAAGGACCCTTTGTCTAGTCTTAAAATGTTAAGTAATTGGTGACATTTTGTGGTAGCCTGGCATCTCAATCCCTCATCCTTTCTCATCCCACTGCTGTGTCTTGTGGTGTTGCATATGTGTATGATGTGTATGAACTGGTGGGGGGGAGCCTTACTTATCTCTAGTAGGAGCTGCACTATTCCATTAATATACTTGGAAATGTTTCTGTGTTCCGTCTCATTGTGATTACTTGTTCAAATGTGCTGCCTAGAGATAAATCTATACTGAATTCTTCTTAACAGCTGTCAAACCAGATTCTTCACAGAACTATGTTGTCCTTTAACCGCAAGAAGGGGGGAGAAAACTTTCCATTTGTATTTATTTAATAGCCGTGTGTGTCACTTTTTAGTATTAAATCTTTACTTATCCTTCTTAAGTAGGACCACATTGAAATTTTACAAAAAAGTCAGTCCCCTGGCCCAGTATTCCACAAACATTCAGAACTGGGGAGAAAGAAAACTGGGTAAGAATGTTTTTAAACAAAATATATACTCTGTACAGTATTAGGTAGTTCTCTTAAAATAAAATTTTACTATCTAAAATATAAAAATACTTCTGCCTCCCTGAATTCCTAAAACTCAATTCTGAATCCCTTTTTTTTCTTCAAATTCTTTCAAAAACTGAAAAGCTACTGATGCATTAGGCTACCTGATACATTAACCACTATAATTCCCATCAGTTAGGTCTCCCACCCTTTCTGCCCCGCCACCCCCCAGGCTCTATGAAATGACATCTGGCTTTAGATGCAATCCTGTCCCGAGGCACAAAGGACGGTGATGACCAAATAATTCCTCGGGGTCTCTTCTTGGCCCATGATTTATGAAATGGAATTATGCTGTTCCAATGCATCCTTGTTTTTACAACTCCCATTTAGTTACTCTCAATGACCTTATGATTTTGTGCCATCCTGGTTCCAAACCATTCTCAGTCAAAGCTCCCTATCTTATTTCCATCTTGCTGTTAAACCACAAAGCAGTTCCTCCTTTGCACAGTCCTCCATTCACCCATCCCTCAAAATCCTCTAGGTGTTGTTGACATCCAGGAATGAGCCAACAGAATTTAAAAAGCTGTTTAAGAGGGATTTTTGTATTTTTATAGTTCTAACTTAGGCATATGATTCAAAAGTTAAAAATTCGTTAGAGAGGGCTGATGATAACAAGGAACTTTCTAATGGAAGGACTCAATAACCATACCTAACCATACCAGCCTTTAGTTGCTAACCTCTGCAGCAGCGCCAAAAATTGAATACAAAACTGAAATAAAGTGACTTTTTACTGCTAAAGGTGATCCTTTCAAGTTAAGGTACTGTGTTTATGGGCTTTGGGGGCAGTTTTAGGTACACTCTCAGAAATTTTTTTAAGAATGCTGCTCTTTAAGGAAGTTTCACAGATTCATCAACGCCTATTGTTAAATACACAGCTAGAATGACCCCTCACAAAACTGGCAGTAGAGAATTCTTGTTAAGATTATGGATTCTAGGGCCAGACTGTCCTGCTGCAATTCTGGCTCTGTCACTTACACTTACTAAGTATGTCCTTGAGCAAGGTGCTTCCCTGCTATCAAATGAAAATCAAATAGACCTCCTCTCAGTATTGGGAGAATTAAGAGAGACCGTGAATGGTAATCACTTACCCTTCTGCCTGGCACATATAAATGTTAACTACTGTTATCAGCAATTAGCAATTAGGGAAGGTTTTTTTTTTTTTTAAGTATGTCAGAAAGCTTAAAATATTCACATGGACCATGGTGGGATGAACAACATTCCATATTTACTCCTTGAGCCAATATAATTAGTATTCCTCAAATAGTACTCTTTGGCTCTCTATTAAAGGAAATGTGAGATAACCCTAATCCTATCTACCACTCAAAGCAAAATCTGAGTTTATCTTTGTTTATCATTATTGAGAAAGATATGACATCAGTGTTCAGTCGACTAAAGAACAAGATGGGAGTTTGATTCATTCAAATAGATCAAAGATCCTTTCCTGAACCAATCTCTAATTTTTTTTCCCCAAAATACATAATTGGAGTATTTCCTTTGCAGATCTTACAAACACTGAGTAGCTTCTCCTAGTATGTGCCAGATTCTTCCTTACATTTGCATAGAAACATTCTCATATTTCATTTTAACTAAAGCATTATTATTAATGAAAATTTATGATCATTTACTACATTTACAATGTGGCAGGCATTACTATGGCAGTCACATGAAACCTGGTACGTTATTGGAAGATTTTTATAATCAGATATACTCCAGTGAATGCCATTCCATCTGACGCAGTTCAGAAAAATGTAAAAAATAGTTCATTCAGTATTGCTACACCAGGAGAGCTCTATTAATCAGCACTTCTATGCTTCTGAGGATAACAATAAGGGATATTCATTCATGTATTAAAATATTAAATTATGTGCAGGATCGTTTCTGTGTTGTGTACCTTTTGTACTCTGAATGTGATGGACTCGATATATACGGCGATTTGCTCTTAAGAGAATATTCTGTTAATCAAACATTTTATTATATTTGACCATTCCAAAAAAATCTTACCTAATATAACTAGCAGCTGTGGGGTTTTTTAATGTAATAGAGTGTTTTCCCAATCATTCATTATCCTGTTTTTCAGATGGTTTAGATTTTTTTTTTTAGTAGATTTTTGGAGTGTCCATTAACTGTCTATTACACTGGATTCATTTCTCTCTCTTTCTCTCTCTCTCTCTTTTTGGACATTGCAGGTGAAGGTAGGGAAGAAAACTTAGGAGATTCATTGCAAGATTTATACAGGGCATTGGAGCAAGCCAGTCTGTCACCACTGGGAGAACATCGTATTTCAACCAAGATGGAGTACAAGCTATCATTTATAAAGAGATGTAATGACCCTGTAATGAATGACAAACTACACAGGCTGAGAATTCTCAAAAGCACTTTAAAGGTAAGATATGAAATGGAAGGAGAAATTCCTTTCAAGAGATTCATTCTTGAGCTCAGTGGATTACCAGCTACTCTGAAGAAATACAAAATGGGGAGGTGGAGGGGCGGGCAGGAAAACAGGAAGAACCTGAAACTGAGCCGTTCCTGCGGCGTTGTCAGTGCACTGGTAGGGAGGAAATAACCCTAACTTCTCATTATCATCTCAGAGTATTGGCTAAATGTTATGTGACTTAGTTCTTGGAGAAAACAGGATATAATTAAATTTTTTTTTTCAAAAATGTGGGGCTGGTGTTATTTTTCGGTCTTTCATTTTCCTAAGATAAATATGCCATGTTGTTATTAATATAGTTATTAAAAGAACACAGCATGTATGCAGGATGCACTAGTGGGCACTGAAATGCTTACAGATATTTCATGAATATCTCCTACAGCACATTTGGAGTGAAGCTACAATGATTCGTGTTCCGTGTACAAATTTTATAATTGTTCTGTTTATGCTATCAGTTCCCAACTCACATGTAACTTTCTTATCCTACATTTCCATAAGGGCTTACATTATCTCCAGTCTCCTTATTATGCCACCCCCAGACAGGGAGGAGGTGGTGAAGAGAGGGTTGCAGAGAGGCAGGAAGTTGAAGAGGGAAGCAGAAAACAGAGCCCCCTCATTGTGTGTGTATGAGGGAGGGGAGAGGGCCTGCTCTACCAGCTCTCCCTACGAGGGCCTTCCACCCTGGAAAAATCGAAAACAGAAAAGAACTACCACACAGAGTATGTGGTGCAGGAATTTTGGGAAACAGAAGGTCAAAGGGCTCCTTTGGGAAATATTTCAGATCCATAGTGTGCTGCTGAGGTTTGGTGATTTTGAAGTATTGATGAGTACCAAGGAGATAAACAAAATAGAAAATGCATGATTTAGAAAAGTTTCCAGGAGCAAGCAGCCAAGTTTTCAGAGTCAATTATCTTCCAGTTGGCATTCATGCAAGCACTCTTGCAAATCCATGGGACAACTTAATGGCCTTTTGGTCACCAAGGCCAGAATTCTAAAAAGAGCTACAATATTCATAAGAATAATTCTGCTAGGGGTGCCTGGGTGGGTCAGTCTGTTAAGCATCAGACTCTTGATTTTGGTTCAGGTCATTATCTCCGGGTTGTAAGATCAAGCCCCACGTGGGCTCTGAACTCAGCCCAGAGTCTGCTTGTCCCTCTCCCTCTGCTCCTCCGCTCTCTTGTTCCCTCTCTCTCACACACAAATAAGTAAAATCTTAAAAAAAAAAAAAAAGATTCTGCTGAGCAGCCCTGCTCCAAAGATGACCTCACCTTCCCATCTTACAGAGCACCCCCACCCCATTCAGACCCAACTATCTGGTTATGAAAACAAACAGGCATTTTGAAGCTGGTCAGGCTCACATATTTTTAAAGACCTGCTTCTGTCTCGTTCTCTCAGCGCTCCATACCTGTCTTTTACGCTCTAGATTCCCAAAAGCATTTACTTCCATAGCAAAGAATTTTAGCTCCTGCCAGTGATCAGTTCATCGAGTATTGGTGAGTCACTAGGGGTATGAGGCTGAGCTCGCTCTCTGGAGAGAAGATGATGAAAAGTCACTGGAAAGAAATGCCCCTCGTTGATAAAACCGAACTATAGAGCCCCATATTTTTTGGTGTAGGAAGTTAACAGAGGATGGAAATCTCCCATGAGGGAAGGACAAGTGCCCAAGCAACCCCGGATGTGTATAGTCCGAGCGAAGGGCCACTCCTGGTAGCCTCAGCCCAGCCTCGCTGTCTCCATCTGGCCCCAAGGACAGGAACAACTGCTTAGGCACCTTGCTCTTTCCCGCCCAGATCTCCCTTCCCACTTCCTGCAGAACATTCCCTAGACTTCTCTGCCCCTTCCTTGAGTCCTTAAAAGACAGGCCATAGCTTTTCAGACTGTCTTACCCCCTCATCTTCTGTCACCCACCCCCACCCACCTGGAAGACTCACTTCTCCTGTAGAAGACAGCTGTGCTGCGTTGAGTTCTCCCATAAGGGAGAACTGAGAGCGGGCCTCCAGCAGAGAAGGGAGGGCTCCCTTGCACTGCAGACCCCCAGGGCTACATTCGTACAGCAAGAGTTATGTGTTTGTAGTGACAGGAGGCTCATGCCCTCTCTCATGCAAGTATGAGGAGCTAACCATCTAGCAGGAAAGACAGGACCAGGCAAAAGTTAACTCAAGACATAGTATGTGGTAAGTCCACTCAGTGGCAGGGATAAAGTGTTAGGAGGACATAAATGAGGGAGAAAACTTTTTTTTTTCGATTTTTGATGGAAAGCTTTAAGAAATGAGAGGCATCTGAACTGGATCTAAAAGAATGAGGAAGGTTTCCATAGACAGAGATAGGAAACAAGACCAGCCAGGAGAAATGAACCACGCGGAGTGGGCAATACAGGGGTACCTTGGGTGTAGAAAAAAGTACACTAGGACTTGAGTCTAAATAGCTGGGTTTGAGCTTACCAGAGCCCTTTGTTATGGGCTTCTTAAGATTTGCATATTAACTTCCTATTTTAAATGTGAATAAAAGTGTGTACCCAACTTAATTGTTGAATCCTTTTTGCTTTTCAGGCCAGAGAAGGGGAAGTAGCCATTATTGATAAAGTCCTAGACAATCCAGACTTGACATCTAAAGAATTCCAACAATGGAAGCAGATGTACCTGGATCTTTTCTTGGATATCTGTCAAAACACCACCTCAAATGACCCATTAAGTATTTCTTCTGAAGTAGATGCGATCACTTCCTCTCTCACACACACTCACTCGTACATTGAAACACATGTGTAAGTGTATTCTGCTCTCTGGCCATCCGGTACCTTCTGGTACATTGAACAAGTATATGAGGTAGTTTTATATCAGTGTGTGGGACACTTGACAAGCTATACTTTAATGTTACCAAACTATATGAAAGAAACCATATATGGTCATGATACCACTGTCTTTAATGAGCATTTGTATATTTTATATGCAATTAGTGCTCAGCTTATGTTTACCATGTGCAAAATCAACTGTCTACAATGACTTAAAATTAACTTTTGCAAACAACTCTGAAGACAGGTGGTCTTCAAGTAGTAAAACCACAAAAAGGCAGTTTTCTATCTAAGGTCATCTTTTCTCCCTCTAAGTTAATTTTATATAAACAAGACTTCAAAAAGTAAATCACATTTTTTCAGGTGCAGACATCCTTGTGGGTGGGAAAGAATTTAAACCTTTTTTATATTTATTAAAATGTTCTAAGAATTTTCTTAAACATTGCACAAACTTTAATGCTGTAGTTTTATTTTTGTGAAATGTAGATGTGCATACAAGAGTTAAGCAAAATAGAGGAGCATCAACATAAGAAAAGTTCAGGTATCTAATATTCGTCTTAAAAGTCTGTTAACTTGTGAAAGCCGGTTAATGGAAATACTATTCCAAATCTATGGGGACACTTAATGGTGTATCAGGGCAAAGCTTTGTAAGATGTTTTTGTAACTAAGACCAAAATTGAAGATAGAGCTGCTTTATTTTCTTGGTTTAAATCTTCCTTTATTTTTGTAGTGATGAAATGCTGATTGTGTACAGAGGAATTTGAGAGTGGATTTTGTAAAACACAGCTAATTTGCCCAGAAAGGCAGCTAACAGATTATATATATACATACACACATATATATGTGTGTATATATATATAAAATTTCAGCCCAAACTCATGTTTTTAAACTCCAGCTCCTAAAAAACAAGGGATAAACTGAAATGAATCAACTTTCCAGTTAGTTTCCAATTCTCCCGCTAGTCCATTAATTAAACTTACGTAATTATATTTCAGGCAGGGAAGTAAAATACGTTTAGTTACAGGCTAATGCGTGTTATAATATAGAAAACAATATTGAAAAATTAAAATGCGCCTCTCTCCTGAGGAGCAAGAGGATAATGGTCATTCAGAGATATATTACATTGAATTGTATGAGAGAAAGAATTTATAGAGGTTTTTCCTAGCTTCATGAATTGTTTCTATAGCGTGGATGAAGTCTGTGAAAAAGTCCTCTTCATATATTTTCCATTTATAAGTATCTCGTTTTTGAAAGTGATCACAGCATGATAATGACTGTGCTGCTTTTTAGTGTCTGGCTGCATAACGTACAAATCACAATTTGCTGTTTTTTTAGGAGGAGGAAGGGACCCTCCTTTACTATTCTATATCCTAAAATCTACTTCTAATCAGCTTTATACTGTTGCCTGTACAGCTCAGTGAATGTACTTTCATCTCTAAGAGTTCAGATATTATGCCAGTGAATATTTTTGCTGTAGAGGAGAAAGTAAAAACTCCACAGCAGGGATCTTTTTCTTTGCTTTTGAAACCAACATTGAATCACTATCGTTTTGCAGACTTTGCACACTGTACAGGAGAGTGGCCTTTCTACAGCACATTTTCAGTAATCCTATATTTAGTCAAAATGGATGAGAAATCACGTATTAATGTTTGTATGGAATTTTGGGTCTAGTGTAATATTTTTATCATTTAAAAAAAACCTATTTGTAAAAACATTTATTTACTGCATGGATATTGACGTACATTAAATTTGTGGAATTTTGTATATGTAAAAAAACAAACAAACAAAAAACACACCAAAACCTCTTGTCCTAAAATGAAGTGTGCTTGTTACAGGTGTTTAGACTTGTTGATGTTTACTAGACCAAATGTGTACATTCACTTAAAACTATCTGTACCTGATGGATGTGTTATGAATACAGTGGCAACATTGTGCCCTGTAAAGAACGGGCAGTTGACGGAAAGACTAGTTGTGTTGCTACTAAGCAGCTTTTACTTTTGTAAAGTCAGCTCTGTTGTTTTAAATGGTAAAAATTAAACTAATGAATTTTAAAAGACTCGTGACTAGCTTAGCATGAAAGAGACCTTTTAACACTATATTTATCTGTACATTTTATTGCATTAGTTTCAAATCTAGGAGAGAGGCAGCACTGTAAACTGAAGTGAAATAAATTTAGCTCTTAATGAATCCTTATAAGGCACCTACTTTATTCCTACAGAGTCCTCACCACCTTTCTTTGAGACCTAATCACAAAGCCGCCCTTCCCCGACCCCTTTCCTAGTCAGGAGCTGTTACTTTGCCGCCGTCTACGCCAGAAGCAGCAGCTGTTCATGTGTGCAAGGGTCTTTTCTGAGACCCTGCAAAACCACGCTCCTTCCCCACTTAGCAACACAAACTTGCACCTGTTCCTCTTTCCTTTCTGTTGATTCTTGGGAAGTTGCGGAGGTGGAGGGGCTGCCAAAAATGTGTTCTATGTTTGTTTGTTTGTTTGTTTGTTAACAAATATAACCTACGACCTGACTGCAGAATGACCTTTGAAAGAAGATGAAAGAAATAAGTTTGGGTTTTCCTAGATGTTCCACGTAACCAGAAGAACATGATTATTATGGCCAAGGACTGCTGAAGTAAAACGGAAACCAATGAGCTGACTAAAGCTAGGGCAAAAGCAGGCTAGGGGGTAAGAATGAGGGACAGAAAAACTTAACCCAGGATATTTTTTCAAAAAAAAAAAAAAGTTCTTTCTTAGAGATTTTCTTCCCTCTCAGTCCTATATTTATATTAAGCCATCAGAGCAGAACTATAAACATAGTTCTCAATCATAAAATCCTAGTTCTCCTTACAATGACTTCATGCTTTTAATGAAGGCACTTTCTCTTCACTCTTTACTCAGCTAAAGCCGTCTTTTCTAAGTATTTATTACAGCCTATATAGCTAACAATTGTCCGGGTTTTGTGTTTAACTTCTCGTGGTACATATTTGGCCTTGTTTGGCACAAAAGTAATCACTGTTTAGCACCTAGGGCAACACTTTAAGAAGAAAAACAGGGCCATATTTTATTTTCAAAAGTCCATCTCTAGACCGGCATGAGTCTTCCTAGAAATCGCCAGCTCACTGAAGCCGATTCATAAATCCTATTTTGACCCCTTCTGTCTCCCCATTCTCAACTTCAGGGGCATTGTTCCTCCTCGACCAAGCCCTTGTTTGCATCCTTAAACTTGAGCAGCCGCTCTGCTCCCAGAGTCCCATTCTTAGGAAAAGCCCACGCGTTACTCTGTAATAAGCCCGCTCAAGCGCGACTTTTTCTCCTCTGTCGTCCCAAGACTGCACTAACCCATCAAGCTCCGCACTAAATCTGGCGTCTCTCCGAGCCCTCCCTCCCTCTCCTCATCCCCACCCTCAGCCAGCTGCAGCACTGCGCACTGCAGGCCGCTCCAGGCCCAGGGTAGCGCGCACCCGATGTCCTCCCAGCGGTCCAGGTCGAGGTCATAGCCCACCACGTTGCGAGTAGGCACCTGCCGCGAGTCTCGCCACTTGAGGCCGCCCAGCAGCAGAGCCGTCTCCTCCACCACGGCCAGCCCATAGCAGAAGCGATCATAGGGTAGCGGCCGCAGCCGAGTCCACTGGTCCGTGCCGGGGTCATAGCGTTCGATCTCAGAGAAGGGCTCATAGCGCCCCAGAAAGGCGAACACCGCGCCGCGCAGCACAGCCATGTGGTGCCCGAAGCGGGCGGTGCTCATGGGCGCCCTCTTGCTCCACGCTCGCTCCCCAGGGCCCAGGGAGTACACGTCCCGGAGGCTGCTCGCGCCGCCCTCGCCTCTTCCCGCCTTACCCCCAGAGATGTACACGACGCCACGGTCCCCGACGGCCCCCGCGTGGCCGTGCAGCGCCCGCGGCAGCGCCCCGGCCGCCGTCCAGCGGTCCCGGCGCAGGTCATACATCTCTACGGACGCCAGCGCCTGGCCGTCCGCGCCCAGACCCCCGACAGCCAGGAGCCCCTCGCCCACCGCGCCGCACCAGAAATGGGCCCGCGCTTCCCGCATAGCGGGCACCGCCGTCCAGGCGTGGAAGCGCGGGTCGTAACGGTGCACTTCGGCCGTGACCGGCCGCACGCCGTCTGCCAGGGGTGAGGAGGCGCCATCAGGACTCTCCCCGCCCAGGACGAAGAGGAAGTTGCCTGCGGTGCACACGCTGTGCCCCAGCAGCGGTGCAGGCAGCCGCGTGAGGCTGCGCCAGCGGTGGTTGTACACGTCGAAGGCCACCACGTCCTGGGTGAATTCCCAATCCTCCTCCTCCTCCTCCTCCTCTTCCGACTGCTCGTCCTCCTCCTCCTCCGGCGGAGCAGCGCCTCTGCCCCTGGCTACCACCTGGCGGACCACGACCTCTTCGGTCACCGCCTCCCGCGCCCTGCGCCCCCCTACCAACAAGATGCGGGTTTGGGGACTCCGGACGCTGGTCTGCTCGCCCTGCAAGAGCGGCTGGCGGGAGGGCGCCGTGTGGTAGTTGAGGGCCTGGATGATGAGGCCCTTGACGCGGGTGGGCAGGGCGAGGCCAGAGCCCGAGTACACGCGCCGCAGCACGTCGGCACGTACTAGGCCGAAGCGAACGCGCTCGAGCAGCGAGACGCAGTGGGCCAGGCGTTCGGCCTCAGGCTCCCGCTTCAGCCAGGCCAGTGCCAGACCCAGCAGCCAGGCCTCGGGCACCCGCGACAAGTCGGGGGCACCCAACACAGCCTTGAGCGACGTGGGGTTCAGCTCCAGCAGCCCCATGGGGCCCGCGCCCCGCAGCAGCAGCTCCCGCAGGTGGCGCACGATGCAGCTCTCCGCGGCGCCCAACGTGTGCGCCAGGCCGAAGCGCGCCGCCACGTTGGCTGCAAAGCAGCAGTTCTCCGGAGCCAGCTGGCGCTCCAGGTAGCGGCCGCACAGCCCCAGCGCCTCAGTCACCTGCAGGTAGCTGGCGGCCTCCAGCGTGTCTTCCACCGTGTCCATGGACAGCGGCAGCCAGGCGGTGTAAATGAAGTCCAGCAAGCGCTGCAGGCCGGCCGCCGACGGCACGTGTAGGTGGATCACGCTGGCCCTGGATTCCCGGGTGTGGCTCTTGAACAGAGCCCTGAAGTAGTCGCTGGAACACGCTAGCAGCGACCTATGCGCCGGGAACTCGGTGCCCTCAGCCTCCAGCGTCACGTCGCACAGGAAGCCCTCGGCGCGCAGGGCCTGATAGCCGGTGAGCAGCGCGCCGCCATGAGCCTTACAGTAAGATAGGAAGTAACTCATGATGTCCGGGGCGGGAAGCGGCCTGGCCGGGGCTGGAGCCCACCCGGCACGGCCAGAAGCATCTCGGGGTACGGCACCCCAGGGCCCCCTACGCGAGCCCCAGAGCCCCTAGCAGGGCCCCATTTTTGCCTGCTCAGCTTAAAGCCCAGGGCTCCTTCATCCAGGCCTGCAGATATCCCTGTACCCTTCTCAGAGCAAAGCCGGTCGGGGGATGGTTTCCAGAAGCTCCCAGGAGCCGAGGGCGAGGGCGCGGAGTTTGGAGTCTTCCGGAGGGAGCGGGGTTGGCTTTTGGCTGCTGCCGAGGCTGCCAGCGCGTTGCCCGAAGCCCCCTCCCGGTCCCAGTTTGGGGAGCCCACACCTGCGCGCCAGGGGCCGCAGTGGCCACGCACCATCACCTGGAAGGGCCGAGCAGCGGGTGGACTGATTCTCAGGGGTGCTGGATCTCCGACAGCGCTGATGCGCGGATGTGGCCCGCCTCGGGGCGTCCCGGGAAGTGCGGGGCGAGGGCTCTGGCCTCCCGGGGGTGGACGAGAAGGACGGACACTGCGGGCACCCGCGAGGGCCGGGGACAACTGGGTATGGGGCGGAGAGGGGGGTGAGCTTGTTCCGCGCGGAGGATCAAATCAAAGCCTGGGGGATTAAGGAAGGGGGGGGCGCAGGTCAGCGCGGCGGGTCGGAGGCATGATTGGGCGCCGTACATAACATGCCGGTAGCTCACAGGGACAGGAATAGCGCGCGGCCTCGGCCTCCCGGGCGCGCCCCGCCCCGCGCCCCGGCTGCTGGCCGCGAACCCAGGGCCGGGACACTGGAGGGAGCGGCCTGGGCCTGGGACCTGACTCTGGTGACCTGATGAGCCGCCGGTCACCAGGGGGGTTCTCGAGAACTCGGCTAGGGCTGCAGGGATGCGAGTCGCCCGCCGAGGACCCTGTCCCTGGTGGTGTCTAGGGAGAGGCGGCCGGCTGGACCGGAGGAGTGTCGACTCCCTGGTGCACTTGCGCCTGGGAAAGAAGCCCCTGGCTCGAAACTTTGAGCTTTGAGAAGGCCCTAATTAATCCGGCGGGGGCGGGGATTAAGCGGCGACTTTGCGCGCTGACACCCAGGAGGTCGCTGCGCGCAGTAGAGCTACTGGCGGGAACCACGGCCGGGGGAATCTGGGTCTCCCAGCCAGCTGCGCTCGGTAACACGTCCCTCACCTGGACTCACCCTCTCGAGATGCCGGGCCTACTCTGCGCCCTTCCCGAGGTGGCCCGCGTCTCCTGGGATGGCTTGTTTCACATTCCGCGCTGGGGAATTTGCTCCCATCCCCGCTCCCTGACCCAGCCAAGTTCTCCTTTCCTGTTCTTGGATCCTGCCCAACCCATCCCTTAGCAAAGTGGACAAGGAAATTGGGTTTTCTGCCTTTGAATGACCACTTCCTTTAAGAAAATAATTCCTTCCAGTTTCTCTCCCTGACTTTCCAGACTGTAGTCTAATTACTGCCTGCTACATCCTAAGTGCCCCGACAAGATAATGGGCGCAGAGCTCGGTAGAGGCTAGAGTTTCCTAGGGCCCCTTTTCATGAAGTTATTTATAAGATGCACACAGCACAGAAATGATGACTAAAACCACCCGGTCTTGAGACATTAGGAAAGCATTTCTCCATCTCCTCCATCCTGCTCTTAAATAACTAAACGATTAATATAACTGTTCTTTCTTGCCAATTTGGAGCTTCTGTGTTTTGCTTTCATCCAGAATTGATTTTCCTATTTTCTAATGCAACCCCTCTAGCAGTCTGTTTTAAGTGAACCTTTTGAGGGCATCTGAAATAACTTGCATTTCTGAGAGTTGGAGTTGTATTTCATAAAAAAGAAGTCGTCTAAGGAAGTATAAAAATGTATCGTTTTCTGCCTCATACTTACAAGGTCTCCAATCAGAATTCTTGAAGTGCATAAAAATATTAGTAAAATGATCCTGCTTTCTTGTCAAAGATGGAATTGCTTTATGACTTAAATTAGCCAAATTATAAAATGCAGGCAGAGGCTCAAGTTAAGGGCTTGCTTAAACTCCAGAGGCTAAAAATATTCTAATTTGAATTCCTAATGTTAAAACTACAGATGGATTCAGGCAGGGTGCTGGGTTTTGTTGTTGTTGTTGTTGTTGTTTTTAAGTACTAAAATTCTTAGTTCAAAAATAAAATACCAGTTTGGTTCAGTGTGCACAGATCCGAATGGTGAAATTAAATGGCCTTTACTCGACTTAATAGAAATTTGCTAGAAGGGATATTATAGATCATTTAGCCGAACTTTCCTTTTCCTCTGCAATTTCTTGTTTTTCTTTTCAAACAAATGTGGCAAATGAGCCCCAGAGAGAGTACAATTTGTCTGGGTGACTTGGATATTGAGTTACAGAGTCTGGACAGGAATCCAGGGCTCTCTCCCCACTATATTATGTGACCTCCCTTATGATAAAAATAAAATAGTGCAACACACTGTCAGATTACTTAAACCAAATTTCAAAATGATAAAGTTTAAATAGTTTTTCAAGTGTGTTTTAACCCCCAAATCGATCACATCTCCAGAGATCTGTCCATTGTCATGCATTCAGGTTAAATCCACAATGTCACACTTACTTGAGAACATAGCTGTGGAAGGCTTTACATCTTGACATCAAAAATCAATGGTAGGCATCAAGTATGTGTTCATTGCTGGTGCAACATGCCATCTTTACATATTTCGCCATTGAGGATACAATGAACTGTGTTAACGGGAGAAATTTTCATATTGGATGTGTTTCCAGGGTTTTGTCTAGAAAATGTAATTATCAATCCATCCAAGAACATTCTTGTCCTTTAAGTAATGTCTGTGGAAAGGATCAAGATTTTAATTTTTGTCCAATATTAAGTGTACTAAATAATGCTTCAGTGTGTGCTTTTTTAGATGTCATGAGAGATGTGTGTCTTAAGCTGAGTGCCCTGGAAGCAGTCTCTGCAGCCCAACCTGAACACGTGGGGATGAGCACATGTGGTAGGGTATGATCACCACGTTGAAAATGATCTGCTCTGAGTGGCATTCCCCCTTTAGACTATAAGTTCCTCAAGGACAAAGAGTATTTCTTGATTTTCTTGACTTGTAGCCCCATCACAGTCTTTGGCATAAGTAATGTTGAGTTGAACAGACCTAGGGAACAGTACCTTGTGGTACCATCTGTGGGAGGAGTCAAGGGTTATTAAGAGGAACTTGATGGGGACAATTAGTTCCTTCTCTCTGGTTCTCTTTCTTCCCTTCACCTAGCTGGGGGTAAAGATGCATCCTGCTCAGGCTGTGAGCTCACAACCATAGGAATCAAATGGGTAACTCTGAGTGGTGCCTCACCGGACCTGACTCTTTTGAGAAGCCCCAACCACCTCCCCCAACCCCCGCTGCAGGCCAGCACCACCCTGCAGCCAGAGTCCTCTACCCAGGTCAGCGCCACATGGCTCTCAGAATCTAGTCAGATGGGCTGCTGCTGCTTCTACCAGGACAAGGGGCCCCAGGTGGCCCCGCAGCTGCTTTGTACCCCAGTTTATATGGCCGGGCTTCTACTGAAGGCCTGGCTACACACTCTGGCATACCTGGTGGGACCCTGAAATTTGTGCTGAACCCCTGACCCCTTGTCAGGACTGTGACCCACTGTTATCATTACCTTCCATACATCTGCGCCTCCTGTGAGAGATTGTAGAGCTGAAGTCCTCTGAGCTCACACCTGACTTCAAGGGGGAACTGCCAGTCAGCCATGGTGCTCCCCTTTGCCTGAATCAGCTCTATCTTGCTCAACCTAAATTTCATAGTTCTCACCTCTAAAAGAATTGTATATGTTTTAAAAAACTCAAAACCTGCAAATATCCATGTATAATAGACACAACATTTTCTTGCAGATATAACGTACTTTCTTTGGTAATGACTTTATGGAGATACGATGCACATACTATACAAGTCACTAATTTAAAGAGGACAGTTCAGTGCTTCTTAGGGTATTTACAGTTCTGTAGCCAACACTGGAGTCTAATTTGAGGACATTTTCATCCCTGCATACAGAAAGCCTGTGCCCTTTAACTCTGGCTTCCTATACCACCAAGCCCCCAGCCTTAGGCAAACGCTAATCTAGTTTCTATCTCTGCGCTTTCTGGACATGTCATATAAATGCTCTCACACGGTACGACACCAAGTCTTTTGTGACTCATTTCTTTGACTTAGCATGTTTTCAGGGCTCTTCCATTATAATGCACTTTTGAGGAAGAAAACAGTTATGTGTAGGAACAACACTGGGGACCTTTTCTCAAAACCACAAAAACTCTAAAATGTGCCTATTTGATATTTGAGATACAGTGTTAAGCAGGTTAATTTCTTATCTCTCATTACTGACTCCTTTCAATCTCAATATGTTTCCTTCCAACGCATGGCCTCCGGCAGACTCCATAGAGGGCCTATAATTAGAAATGGACACATTTAAGTTCTCTAATTATAAAAATATGACTACAAAAAATACCAGACACATAGTAGAGGAAAAACTCCTGTATTATCTTCACCCTGTTCCAAGACCACTTTCTGTGTACATGAAATTTCTCTTATCTTTGTGACATGCAGTTAAGTGAAAGAATTTCAAGGAGCGTCGTGTGTGTGTGTGTGTGTGTGTGTGTGTTTTAATCACATGTGATCTTGGCATTCTGGCCCAGCCGACAGTTGAAGAAGAGGGATGGCAGTGGGGGAAGGACTCAGCTTTGGGGTCAGACCAGGCAGACCTGGGCTTCGTTTCCAGATCTGCCCCGTGTGACTTTAAGCAAGTGACTTAAATTCTACGAGTGCCATTTTATTGTGGTTTTTTAAAAGATTTTATTTATTTATTTGATAGAGATCACAAGTAGGCAGAGAGAGAGGAAGGGAAGCAGGCTTCCCGCTAAGCAGAAAGCCCTATGCGGGGCTCGATCCCAGGACCCTGGGATCACAACCCGAGCCAAAGGCAGAGGCTTTGACCCACTGAGCCACCCAGGCACTGCATCATTTTATTGTTTTTAAAAGGAGGATAATGACTCTACACTCATAGCACTATTCAATTTAGATTATATATATATAAAATCTAATATGTATATAAAATCTATGTATATATATAAAATCTAATTTGAATAGTGCTATGAGTGTAGAGTCATATATATATATATAGAGAGAGAGAGAGTCATATATATATTTATCTGCATGTATCTGCTTCTGGTGTAAGTACACACAACAGATAAGAGTTTTTCCTTCTTTTCCCTCCCTGCACTAAAGTTTTCTGAAAACTCAAAATACCAGAGCCTAAGTACACAGGAAGAGTAATAGAGTAATTGTTCTCAGTGGTCCTTCTGCAGTATCACCTAGGAACTTGTTATGAAGTGTAAATTCTCGGCCCTACCTCAAAGCTACTGCATCAGAAGCTCCAAGAGTGGGGCCCAGTGATCTGCTTCTCGAAGCCCTTCCAGTGATATGAAACACTCAAAATTATGAGAACCACTGTAACTGAGCATTATTAATTTCTGCTCCACCCTGATATCACCACTCTCAGTAACAACTTGTTCTGGGTATGATGTCAACATTTTCCAAAGAAGAGAGGAAACCCACTGGCTCCAGAAGGTCAGAGGTCAGAGACCCAGATGGGAAAAATTTCTGGCCTCCGCCTTATGTCATATGACTGGTCATATTAACAAAAATAGATTATGGACTTGCTTGCCCTTTCATACCCCTACAAGATGATGATAGTAACAGCAGATCACTGGACCACAAGATATGATGACTTGGTAAGAAATACATTTTCTCAAACACTTGACGGAAGAGTCAAATCAGAAGCCCTGATTTCCTACCTGGAGCCACATTTTCAGAGGCTCTCAGCTGAATCAGGGAGTGTCCAAAAAGGCCAGCCAGAAGGAGGGGAGGGTCTGGAAACATTCTTTCGCTCACATAAGGAGCAGGTGAAAGAGATGAAGATTTTAGGCCAAAACAAAAGAATCCTCTAGTGGTTAGATGATCACGATCACGGTCGGCAACTTTCTGAAAGGCAGGAGAGACAAAGGTGGTCTTGTGGCTACACAGGGCAGACCTAGGACCAGTAAGCAGAAGTTGCAAAGAGAAATTTGGCCACAATGTAAATGAGAACCTTGTAGCAATTTGGAACCTTGAAAGAAAATGTGCAAGTAGAAGTAGAACATACCAGGCCATGAGAAGAGTTGTCTGAGCCTTGAAGAGGGTAGGGAACTTGTCCAAGGTGACACAGCAGACATTGTCAGAGCCCCGCCCATGCACAACCATCCCTGTCACTTTTACTCCCAGTAGCCAGCACCTGTGTCCCTTTGTGGGTAGAAACCCCCATCCCCGGCCCCTAGAGTCCGCCTTGCCAGTGCATCTGATCTGAAGCAAAAGTACCTGAAAATTTCGATCTTGACAGCATGACACCTTGACAGCTCCCTTTCCAGGTGTGACCCACACTGTTTCCAGAGATTCCTCTAGGGGACTAAGCCAAAGCCACCCTCTGTGGGACCCTACTTGGTGACTTCCTTCCTTGCCCAGTCTCACCTCCATACCCATTTTTTCTGGGAATACTTCCTAATAAATTACTTTCACAGGAGTCCTCATCTCAAAAGGAACCCCTGCCTCTGGGAAACCCAGCACAAACCATGTAACTAGCAAATTTCTCAGAAGCGGGTGGCCCATATGTCCACAAAGGGCCATCCATCAGCCCCTTGCCAACACAGACAAAGCACAGCAGATATGTCGTGGAGATGGATTTGTGTGTCTGGTGGCCCAGCAGTCCTGGAAGCCAGGACAGCCTGATGCCAGGGCTGAGCATCTCCTCTTCCACCCGGGGTTGGGTGTCTTTCAGGGCTCTTGTGGGGGACTCCATGAATGCCAGGGTCCTTTCAAACTCAGTATGCCCCATTTTGAGCCACCCACGCCTTAAGTCTCATCTGCAGGTACCATCTACATGTGAGCTTTACCCGAAGTCTTTGTTCTATAGGATTGATTTGGTTCTTCAGCGTCATGCTCACCTCACCAGACTGGCTGCCTGGCCTCACCACCTCCAGCTTCCATCTCCAGCTCATGTGCCTGGAACAGCCCAGCTGTTTCCTTCTGATCCTTCTCTCTCCTTCCTACGTGGGATGGCCTCGTGTCCATTTCTTCACTCTACAACAGTTCACACCCGAGGTCCCACTTTCATTCGTGCTCATGCATGTGCCTTGCCAGGCTTGGCTGCCACTGAGCTTTGCAACTGACTTGGTTTCCAAAGGGGCAGTTGATGACTTTGATAACATTCTCAGCGAGAGTGATATGACCCATCTGTGGTTCTGACCAGGTGGTTGGAGACCACCAGACTCAGAATCTGCAGAGCTTGTTAAAAGGCAGCCTCCTAGGTCACACCCCAGACCAAATGGGCCAGATTCCCCAGGCATGGAGACAAGGGGGTCAACTCTTGTAATAAGCTTCCTGAGTGTTCCTCACTCATTCTCAGGTAGTGCTGCTCACAGTATGGTCAGCTAAACCACCGCACAGCCTCACCTGGGAACCTGTTAGAGGTGCACATTCTCAGGCCCCGTCCCAGACCTCCAGAATCAGAAACTCAGGGGACAGAGCCCAGCCATCTGTGTTTTATCAATACCTCCAGGGGATCCCCATGCACACTAAGGTTTGAGAAACAAACAGCAGCACCCATGACTTTTGATGGTTGGACCTTCTTCAAAAAGATGAAACATTCTGACACCAACATCAGGGTCTCTTATGCATCTTTCCAAGATAGCTTCATAGTACAAACCAAGTCACACGATGAAAAGTGGTTCAGATATGTCATCTGAGCACAACGAGAAATAAAATCATGGAACACCTTTGAGATGTTGGTAAATTTCTCTGATCACCCATGCCTGTTTAAGGAGTTGTAGACCTTGGGACCTCATACATTTTTGTTAACCGACACTCTTCCATAGAGATATTATGCTCTTTCCTGAACTTTCCCTGTATCTGACACATGGCCAACATGTCAGCTGCACCAATCACTTCTGCTATTTTCAGAATCTTTTTCTAATGATGCTGGTCAGTGACTAACACGGAAAAATTCTGCACAAGAACTTGCCAACAGTGGGGAGCTTACAGCATAGTTTGCTCTCAACTGCTTGTTACCTTCTTAAAGGTGTTCATAATCTTAACAGCCTCAAAATCTTGTGGCATTTGCCCATTTGTTAAGAAAAATTTTAGAGAAGAGTCTGCTAAGAGTTACCTATACAATGATGGGCAAGAAATGGTAATTAAACAACTGATGGTCCTCTGAGCCGTGTTTAATCCCATCACTCAGGAAGTTTCAGTTTGAATTTCAAGCGGGAGATGTTTCCCACTAGACCAGTCATCTCATTGCTCTGATCTGCCCTGCCTTCTTACCCTGCAAAGAGCACAGAATTATGAGGACGTAGGGCCAAGAGTGGTATTTCCAGAACCTGCCCACTGTAGAAGGTCCACACACCACCATTCCAAGGAGCAACGAGCACAACCTTGGCTTCAGCCTCCTTTAATGGTTCAGTAAAAATGGCACCACCTCTCTCCCTGAAGATGGCGGGGGAAAACCAGTATTGCCCCAGTAACTCTGAAGAAACTCAAAGGACTTAGATCTCTCCTAGTAACTCCTTGCTCCAATTCTTGCTTCTGCTGATGGCTCCATATCACTTGTGGTTTTTTCTTGGGATTGTTCCCTCTCTATTCTGTACTCACCCACCCATGGAACATGGTCACTAAACCTTCATTCTCCACCCTTGATTTTTCCTACAACCTGTGGAGGACTAAAAAACTTTTACTGAAATCTTGGGTAGGACATTCACACAGAAACAGCAAAGCATAGAGTAGCAGATAAACCCATACCTATTCCAGCTTTTAAAAATCGCCCCCCTGTCAATTCATGCTCTTTGGGGACTGTTGTGCCATGTAGGGCCCTGTCTCCTTCCCTTCTGCCCCTGCACGCTGTCTCCCAGATGGGTTTAGAAATCCAAAACAGATGCCATTTCATTGTTGAGAGAACACAGATATCTCTTTTCTCTCGGGACTTTCACCTGGCCAGACCTGACCCTGGTGTGTGTGTGTGTGTGTGTGTGTGTGTGTGTGTGTGTGTGTGTTAAAGTATACTTAAAATTTACCATTTTAACCACTTTTAAGTGCCCAGTTCAGTGCCATTAAGCACATGCACATTGTTGTGCAACCATCACCACCATCCACCTCCAGAGCCTTGTCATCATGTTCAACCAATTCTGTGTACCTGAAACACTAACTCCCCAATTCCCCGTCCACCCAGCCCCTTCCAACCACTATTCTATGTTCTGTCACTATGAGCTTGACTATTCCAGATACTTCATATAAGCAGAGTCATATAGTATTTGGATTTTTGTGCCTGGTTTATTTCACTTAGCACAATATCCTCAAGGTCCATCAATGTCGTAGCATATGTCAGAATTTCCTTCCTTTGTATGGGTGAGTAATTTTCTCCTGTATGTATAGACCACATTTTGTTTGTCCATTCATCCATCAATGGACATTTGAGTTGTCTCCACCTTTAGGCCATTTTGAATAATGCTGCTCTGGACCTGGGTGTACAAATATCTCTTACATTCTCTGCTTTTCATTCTTTCGTGTATATACCCAGAAGAGGGATTTCTGGATCATATGGTAACTCTGTCAAGTTTTTGAGGAGCCGCCATACTGTTTTGCATGGCAACTACACCATTTCACATTCCCACCAGCAGTGCACGAGGGCTTTCATTTCTTCACATCCTCATCAACACTTGTTCTGTTTTCGCCTTTGATAACAGCCATCCTAATGGGTGTGAGGTGTCATCCCATTGTAGTTTTGATTTGCATCTTTCTAATGATTAATGATGCTGAGCATCTTTTCATGGGCTTATTGGGCATCTGTGTATTTTCGTTAGAGAAATGTCTGTTCAAGTCCTTTGACCAGTTTTGAATTGGGTTGTTTGGTTTTTGTTGTTAAGTTGTAAGACCTATTTATATTTTCTAGATATTAATCCTTCATGAGATGAATGATTAGCAAATATTCCCTTCCATTCTGTAGGTTGCTTTTCACTCTGTTAACAGTATCTTTTGATGCACACAGGTTTTTAATTTTGATGAAGTCCAATTTATTCTTTTTCTGTTGCTTGTGCTTTTGGTGTCACATCCAAGAAATCATTGCCAAATCTAAATTCATTGAGACTTTCACCTATGTTTTCTTCTAAGAGTTTTATAGTTTTAGCCCTTACATTTAAGTCTTTGATCTATTTTGAGTTAATTTTTGTATATAAAGTAAGAGTCCAGCTTCATTCTTTTGCAGTGTGAACATCCAGCTTTCCCAGACCATTTGTTGAAAATACTGTCCATTCTCCATTGACTGGTCTTGGCATCCTTGTCAAAAATTATTTGACCATATATACAAGGGTTTATTTCTGGGCTCTCTATTCTATTCCAATTGTCTTTATGTCTGTCTGTATGTTTTGATTACTGTAGCTTTGTAGTGAGTTTTAGACACAAGAAGTACAAGTCCTCCAACTTTGTTCTTTTTCAAGATTATTTTGGCTATTTAGTGTCCCTCAAAATTCTTTATGAATAATAGGAAGGAGTTTTCTGTTTCTGTAAGAACCATCATTGGGATTTTGGTAGGCTTGCACTGAATCTGTAGATATTTTGGGGCAGTATGGTCAATTTAATAACATTGAATCTTCTAATCTGCGAACACAGGGTATCTTTCCATATGTTTGTGTCTTCTTCACATTTCTTTTAGCAGTGCCTTGTCATTTTCAGTATACATGTCCTTCTCCATCTTGGTTAAGTTAGTTCCAACATAGTTTTTTTCTACTTGAGGCTATTGTATATGAAAATGCTTTTTTAACTTCCTTTTCTGGAATGTTTGTTGTTAGTGCATAGAAAAACAACTGGTTTTTCCCTGTTGATTCTGTATTCCATAACTTTGCTGCATGCATTTATTGGTTCTAAGTGTGTATGTGTGTCTGTGTGTCTGTGTAATCTTTGGGCTTTCTACAGATAAGATCATACCACCTTTGAACAGAAATAAATTTACTTCATTTTCTTTTTCTTGCTTAATTGCTTGGGCTATAACTGCCAATTTCAGGTTGAATAAAAGTGGAGAATTCAGGTGTCCATGTTTAGTTTCACTATTATATCCTGGGCCTCCCTTTTATATGCAGAGAAAACTTCAAAGCATTTTTATACACATGTCCCTGACTGACAGAGTCTGCACTGTGCAGAGAAGATGTGGGAGTCTCACAGGAAGTAAATACCAGGGCAGACTTGGAAGTGGTCTAAACTTTGAATGTACTCCCAGTGCCTGGAAGTGATTTTGTAGGAAATATTCCCAGGAAAAATTACTAAGGTAGATGAAGGGGGTCTGGGAATGAAAGGAGGCCAAAACAAGGATGCAGCAGCCAGCAAATCCCACCGAGAATAACTTGGGCTTTTTCCTGAGGGGTAGCTGAGACAAGAGAGGTCATACTTCAGAACTGTCCCCATTAGGAGCACAGGGACTAGAGTATTGGTACTCCTGTATGTCAATCATTGGTCAAGGGCCAAATAACCCTGGGGACACTTCCAGCTCTTTTTTCGAAGAGGCAAAGCAAGGGCCAGAAGCTGGAGGCAGTCCTCCAGCAAGGAGATGCAGTTGCTGCTGTTGGGAATGAAAGCACCCCCACAAGAAGCACAAAAATGGTGAAGGAAGCCAAAGTCTGTGGGTGCAGCACTGACTGCATCTCCTATGCTGACATCAAACTAACAAGTCAGCAACATCTGCTTATGTATAGGGAGACTCTGAGACCCCAGCATTCCCACCCCAGGAGAACACTAGAAGGGTGTATCCATGGTCCCAGCAAAGCCAGCTACTGATGACATCATGAGGATCAAACACATCTTACCCAGATAATTCTTGACGTCAAATACTGGGTAGACTGCCCATTAAGCACTGAACAGACTTGTCCTGAGGGGCTGCATTGGCTAAGCATTGGTGACCCAAAGACTCTGCTTGATGCCCAAAGATCAGTGAATAAACCTATCACAGGACCAAGTTGATAGGTGTTGTGAGGGAATTAGAACACACTTTCACTCTTCTGTCCACCCACTAGGGCAGTGGTCAGCCAGCATCCCCCAACCCCCACCCTCCAGGGGGACTTTGTAGACCAACATTACTGAAGGATGGCAAACCCTTGGCATACTCCTATCCAAATAAGACTTCTGGGGGTGACTGCATGGACTTGTGCTGGTCGTTCTGTCTCACCCCAATCCCTGTCTCCCTCACTGATATTTCCCCCAAGTCTAGCAACTGGTTGTAATTCCACAGGCAACTCACTCCTCTGTGCTTTTTTACCTACAAAAAGAAAAATGTCTAATGCAGTGTTAAAACGGTGGTCTCTGGAGCCATTGTGCCTGAGTTCAAATACTGGCTGTATCATTCTCAAGTCATTTAATGCGGGACAATTTTTTTAGCCTCCCAGTTTCAGCTTTCTCATCCTGGAAGTACAAATAGTAAGGGTAAGGAGGGTGTTAATTCATAACAGCACTCGGTACATTATAAATAATAAACATGAATATTCTTCCTAAATTCTTTAGGGAAATACACATAGCCATTGGAAAAAAAAATGACTTTCATTCCAGAGTTTTCATATATTGTTCATTCTACATCAGTGCAAGTATGCAAAACATCTTAGAGGAAGGCATAGGGTAGCCCTTGAACTATGGAATTTAATAGCAAGGATTGATTGGTACAGTATTTTAACTTACTAAGCAACCATTCATTCATTAGCAATTTATGCTTCCAGTGGAAGGAGAAATCATTACATGGGAGGGATCAGTAGGTTCATGCCCTATAAATGAGATTTTGTCCAGGATCCCTCCAAGGCACTCATGCTTACTTAGAGGCAGAGTGGGACCTAGAGCCCAGTTTTCCAGAGCCCCCTAAAATAGGATTCGGCAAGAGAAGAGATGTGCTGCAACACACACACACACACACAAAAAAAAAAAAAAAAAAAAAAAAAAAGCAAAAAACAAAAAAAAAAAACCACCCAAGAGCAAGTTAGGTTATCCTTGTAGTCATGTTCTCAGATCAAAATAAACAGCACAAAGGGAGTTCAAAAACATTTTTTTCAGCCAAAAACCTCCAGGGAACAAGCTTGTGTGGCATAGCTGTTTAATAGATAGAAAACATTGAGGAGTTTTACAAATTGATGTTGTAAACGGAGTACATCATATAAGCCTGTGACCATTAAAAGCCTGTGTATCATCCCAAGCCATTGTGGCCTGATAATAACGCTCTGTGTCAGTGTTCAGATTAAGACTTGTGCAGACCAGCCATCCTCCTGTGCTTAAGGATACGGAGCCACATGTCTTACAGTAGACTCGCTGCATAATAATATACAATGAGTACTGCTAGAAGTTTTCTAACATACACACATTTCCCCCTTAAATAAACTATGTTTTTAATGTGCCCCATCTCTGTTCAAAGATATAGGAATTTCAGATTTTTTACCAAAACAAAGAAAGCAAAAGTACCTGAGGCCCTTCCATTCAGGAACCACTACTAACCCCAGGGGTTTTAACTGAATGGAACATAGTCATATTCATGTAGACTTAGAATAAATAATTTTGCCTGAGTGAGATCACACCACATGCTATGCTGAGGCCAAATTTTTCACTTAGTTATATGTTGTGGGCTTATGCCCAAGCAAATGTTTATGGCTATATATACCCTTTCTAATATTTGTGTAGTATTGTTTATATAAAAGAGGCAAAGCTTAATAAGTTCTCTTCTAATAGATATTTAGATTATTTCCTTGTTTTCATTCTTATAAACTAAGCTGCAGGGAACATCCTTATACAAATCTCTCTGCATTGCTGTATGATTAGTTCCTTGGGATAAAGTCCATAAATGTAATTCCTAGATTAGAAAGAATACATTTCTTAAAGGGAGGCATGTACATAAGCACTTCCATGTGCAAATACAAGTCTGGAAGGTATAAGCCGGAATACTATCAGTAATCATAACCAAGTGAACTGGGTAATTTTGTCCTCATTTATATTTTTTAGTTTTCATAGGGCTATAGATATCTTTTCTCCTATGTTTTTAATATGCATAAAGCTATCAGCTAAAACCTAGTTATGGCTAAGAGAAATACTTAGGATAATCACAGGAATATAGATGAAGAATAAGAGATGAAGAAAACGAAAAAGAAGTGAGTATATGTGAAAGATAGGTAATGATGATCCAATACAAAGATAACTGATGTTCTCAAAACAGAGAAGGCCATTAATGAAAGAAGGGATGCTTGTCAGAATTATACAAGAAAACTTCTGTGGGGGCACACGAGTGGCTCAGTCAGTTAAGCGTCTGGCTCTTGATTTTGGCTCAGGTCACGATCTGAGGGTGGTGGGATCCAGCCCCTCACTGAGCTCTTCGCTCCGTGGAGAGAGTGCTGGGGATTCTTTCTTGCTCTCCCTCTGCCCCTCCCCCTGCTTATGCTCCTTCTCTCTCTCTTTCTCTAAAATAAATAAATAAAATCTCCCTGAAATAAATAAAATAAATGAATCTGCTGATTGCAAAGTAACACTTCATTCTAGGGAAATATGCAGAACATTCAACAATGAGACATATTTTCTCTTTAAGCGATTGAACTCTGAAAAAAATAAATCAAGTGTCCAGCAAGACACAAGTGGGAAATAATAATCGGGTTGCCTCAGACTTATTCATACCTACCACCCAACAATTCTATGTGTAGGAAAATAATCTAAAGAAAGTAATTAGTTGAGTTTCAACATTTACATACAAGAATATTTAATGGTTATTTATAAACTTTTTTTCAAATATGTGAAATTCAAGAAAGTTTAAATGGTAGAATACTAGGAAACCTTTAATATTATTTTTTAAAGACTATTTAGTGACATGGGAAAATGCCCATAATATGATTGTCAAGTGAAAAAAAATCATGTTACAAAAGAGTGATCCCAGTATTATTCTAACTAAATCTATGCACATAGGGAAGGAAAAAAGACCAGAAGGATGTACTAGTGGAGTATTACAAAGATCCTTTCCTCTTTTTACTTTTCTACATGTACCGATTTCTCTACATTAACAAGTACTGCTTTTATATTGGGGAGAAAATGATACATTTTCTTAAAAATATAATCTGTAACACCAAAGAATCTTGCCACGATGTTACTGGTAACAAATCAGAAAGATTTAAAATGTAGAGTTATGAAATTTGGGCCCCGTTTTTCAGTCGAGACTTTTGGGAAACTTAGCTGATCCTATTTTCAAGCGATTAGCCTGGGGATGTGTTGCTAGAAGAAATAACGTTTTGAGAACTTCAAGTTCTGAGCCTGCTCATGGTCCTCATGTACCAGCTTTCCTTGGGTGATGCATCAGATGAAAGATCAATCGGGCTAGAAATTTAAGCAGGCTACACTAGATGGGAACACGGAACATCTCTGTATATTTGGATAAGCACCATTTGCTTCATGGTATGAATAAATGTATCCCACAAAATAAGCTTCTGAAACAAATCTAGTTTCCGACTGCTGTCAGGACGCACAGCACCAGTGACACATGGTGTGCATAAAAAATATCACATTTGTAGAGGGAGAATGTATAAAAGAGGAGACAGCAAGTGCTAGCCTCCCAAAGTGGCATTACCCTCCTGCTTAGCAAGGCCAGTGTTCTAATAGACAGGACTCACCTCTCCACGGTGATACTCCACATACTGTAGTTCCAGGGTCAGGAACTGTATAATGTAGTGGAAGTTTCCTGGGGGGACTAGTGGCCTTGTTAGAAAGGAGAAGCCTCCAGACCCAGTAGCCAGCAGCAGCCTTTCCTTTCCCTGAGCCAACTAGACCTGCTGAGCCAGATTGTCCCTCATCGCCCATAAGTAGGGAGGAAATCAGGCCCCAGAGCCATCCAGACACATCTTGCCTCACTGACGTTTGACACATTTAGAGCTGAGACGGAGTTTCTCAAAACTGCTAGATATCTGGATTGCCACAGTGAATTTCCCCCACCAAATAGAAAATAAGAGCCGTTCCTCTATTTGGAAATTTGTCACCCACCGTGTGGAGATCCACGATTTCTCACAAGACCTTGCCCAAATGACAGCCTCTCCCAAGTTCTCCGTTCCATTCACAGCAGGAAGTGATTTCTTATCCCCTTGTCTCCAGCTGCAGACTCTTCCAGCTTCAACATTCTGGTTGGATGACACCAGTGATGACTTCTGAGACTGATGTACCAGCTCCTTGGGGCGGGGGGCCTGTTCTAGTGATATTTTAAATTTCAAAACCATTTTAGTCATTTGGTCAGTCCTTGACCTGTTATCAAGAATTTGCTGTTTCTTTTATTTGACTCTTGGGATTTTACAAAATAATTTTCTGTTTCATGCATTTATTTTTTAACTGATTTATCCTTCCATAGCGAAGTAACAGGTTAAGCTGGAAATATGCAAAAAAGGTTTCTTTCTTTCTTTCTTTGATTTTTTTTAAATTTTTATTAACATATAATGTATTATTAGCCCCAGGGGTACAGGTCTGTGAATGGCCAGGTTTACTCACTTTACAGCACTCACCATAGCGCATACCCTCCCCAATGTCCATCACCCAAGCACCCGCTCCCTCCTCTCCTCCCCCCCAACCCTCTGTTTTGTGAGATTAAGAGTCTTTTATGGTTCATCTCCCTCCTGATCCCATCTTGTTTCATTTATTCAAAAAAGGGTTCCTTCTTAACATTGTTATGCCCTAAAATCTATTGAAGACAAAAGCCGTCTCTCAGTTCTTAGTGACCTTCTAAAAATAGTGTAGAAGTGTTTTTTTTTCCTCCTCACAAGAATTCCTTTTATGATAAGCTTAACATTTCTGCAAAGAAAATATTACAATACCAGAAACTTGTAAGTTGACATTTACTTAGTTTTTACAAGAGGAATATTTAAAATTTACACAAGGCTTACATTTGAACATCTTCAAGTTTTGTAGGTATAAACCACAAAGGGTAACTCTAAAAACTTAGAACCACTGCATTTTCACAGGTAAATAGAAACATGTCCACGTGACTGGTTCTAAGTCAAGATGCTCAAATCCTTGGAACTTCGCTGGGTTACGATCCCAGGTAGCCACCTGCTTGCCTGGGGAAGCAGATCCCATGAGCCATGTACCCAGAGTGATTTACGCATGAGAACCAACACATAGGAGCAGTTAATTATTTACTTTTCCCATCCCATAAACCAGTACCCAGAGACCCCCTCGGGAATTGCGCATGAGTAATTTAAAGGAAGCTGCACCCATGGACCCATTCCCAGCCTTTCATTATGAGGACCTTTTTGCAAAGTAACAGCATTTTACAACCCCTCACTTAATAGTGGTCCTACTTTTCATGGTTGACCTTTGAGAGAAAAAAAAGAGACAGAGAGCCCCAGTGTCCTCGGCAACACGCAACACTATTTGTGAAATCTAAAAACAAAGCAGAATTAGAAAGTATAAAAGAAAAAATAAAAATTATTGGGACGCCTGGGTGGCTCAGTTGGTTAAGCAGCTGCCTTCGGCTCAGGTCATGATCCCAGCGTCCTGGGATCGAGTCCCACATTGGGCTCCTTGCTCAGCAGGGAGCCTGCTTCTCCCTCTGCCTCCAGCCTGCCACTCTGTCTGCCTGTGCTTGCGCTCTGTATCTCTCTCTCTCTCTCTAACAAATAAATAAAAATCTTAAAAAAAAAAAAAAGAAAAATTATTCACATTTCCACATCCAGAAGAAAATGTTAATATCTTGGCATGTTTGCTTCCAGAGTTTCCTCCTCCCTTACTGCTCCCCCCAAACTTCCTTCTCTCTTTCTTTCTAATTTTTTCTTTTTTAAACAAAAACTAGCCTTCTTTTGTCAACATAATACATGCCTATTTTGAAGTTGACAGTCACCCACGAAATGCCATCTCGAAGCAGTTATCACTAATATTAAGAAGGTTCGAGATAACTGCCTAGGCTTATGCAAAAAGATGGGTAAGTAGATGGACACAGTGAGGCTTTTAATAAAATGCTATTATTTAAAATATGAATAAAAGAATTAAATTCTACTTTAATTTCTGTTTTATTTTTTCTTTGGCAAAAAAAAAAAGCTCGCCTTTTTTGGTCAACACAGTACATGCTTAGTTTGAAGAATTCAAATGGTTTAGAAGAGCACATGCTATCATATAATGGCATATGCACACACACAAAAATTAGGTAGTCAATATTTTATATGTTTAAGTGTTTTAACATTTACATCCTTTGTGCATGGTTCCAGAGAGCTTTAAGAGTGTTCCAGTGATATTTGAGAAAATTGGTTGCAGCTTTTGGATGGGCTGGGAATACATTGTTTTTGCCATTTAAAATAATAGAATATAAGCTTCCTTTATCTGAAAATTTGCTGTTCCACATGTTTTCAGGAGTGGATTAGATGGCAGATAGCAAGGGAGGTCCACGTTCACAAAATGAATGTTGAGAGATTGAGAGGCATCTGCCAAGAATTCCTTTGCAACATTAAAGAGCTTGTCTGGTTGAAAAACTGCCACTTTCTTGTCTCGTATTAGCGGCCTCCTGACAGAACATGTGCATAAGCCAAAGGGGGGAAATTGTAGTGTGGTGGTATGAAATACTTGGGGAAATACGTGAACACTTTTTAGGATTTTAAGAAAATAGTTCAAGGGCACACCAAGGTAAAACTCAAGACCGTATGGAATGTCAGCTCGAATTCTCACCGAGAAATAACAATGCAGAGAGAATGACATTTGCAACCAGAAATGATATGAACCAGGTTCCTCAAATAACCAATGTTTACAGGTCACCATCAACCACAGCTAGTCAAGGACAGGTCTAAAGGAAAACTCCTGTCTTGACGGAGAAGCACTTGGCATCATTCCAAGTACAGACACCATTAACCAAGTCTACACTCGAGCATTGACATTTCTCGCAACAGGGGTGAAGCAGTCCGCTGATTATGTAAAGTTCAAAAGGAATCAAACAGCATAGAATGATCCAAGAGGAGAATTTCTTTTTTTTTTAATATTTTATTTATTTATTTGACAGAGAGAGATCACAAGTAGGCAGAGAGGCAGGCAGAGTGAGAGGGAGGCAGAGTGAGAGGGAGGAAGCAGGCTCCCCGCCAAGCAGAGAGCCCGACGCGGGACTCGATCCCAGGACCCTGAGACCCTGACCTGAGCTGAAGGCAGAGGCTTAACCCACTGAGCCACCCAGGTGCCCCCAAGAGGAGAATTTCTTGTGGAGATAGGTGATCCCCAAAATCAGCTCTCCCCTTCTGTTTCAAATAGACATAGGTCAAAACACATGGAGAATAACTTGTGGGGCGCCTCAGTGGCTCAGTGGGTTAAAGCCTCTGCCTTCGGCTCAGGTCATGATCTCAGGGACCTGGGATCGAGCCCCGCATCAGGCTCTCTGCTCAGCAGGGAGCCTGCTTCCCCCTCTCTCTGCCTGCCTCTCTGCCTACCTGTGATCTCTCTCTCTCTCTCTCTGTCAAATAAATAAATAAATAAAATCTTAAAAAAAAAAAAAGAATAACTTGCAAATGCCCATCCAGTAGAAAAGTAAATTGCATCTGGCCTGAAATATTCGCAAAGGACCCCAGGCATGTAACACCAAACAGAGGCATTCAAAGAATTTCAGCAAGAATAATGCTTTTAATTAGGCACTTAGAAACCATGGTCAGGGCATTTATTCCATGACCACATTTGTAAGCCTATATGATTTCAGAATTCACTCCACATATATCAGATTACTGGAGGGAACCAATAGTCACTTTAAAGTGGAAATTATACTGTTCAGCAAACCCTTATTTCATCTATAGCTGTAAGGAATGAGGTAATGTGATGCAACACTCTTTGTTTATCTCTGCCTGAAAAGTGTGTCTGTTCTAGGAATTCTGGAAGCGGGCCGAGGTTAGTCCTGTCATAACAATTGAGGCCATATGTCTTGATATTGACAGATTGCTCTATTTTCACTAAATATATACAATGGGGGCAGTTGATTCTCAAAATTAATATGTGAAGCTATGTATTCTCTAAAGCAACTTCTCATTTCTTCATCCAGTGTATGTTTGCCATTTTGTTCCATTTAAATAAACCTAATTCTATTCCCAGGCACAGAATTTTTATGTCTGTACACTTATCCCTCAAATTATTTCCTTTATTTAGAATACCTTCTGTTTTTCTCTGAAATCAGGTACATACCTTTCAAATCTTTTTTTTTTTTTTAAGATTTATTTATTTTGGGAGAAGAGGGCAGAGAGAGACAGAGAATCCCAGGCTGACCCTCTGCTAAGTATGGAGCCCACACAGGGCTTGATCTCACCACCCTGAGATCATGAGCTAAGCCGAAAGCAAGAGTCAGTCGCTTAACCCACTGTACCACCCAGGCACTCGTTCAAATCCCTTTAACCCTTATCTTAAAAACTCCTCACACCGAAGTTATCTCTCCTGGTCTTGTTGAAAAATACTGACCCAGCACTTACCATGCAGTGGGCACTACGTCATTCTCTAGTATGGGCCAGAAAATCCCAAGATTGGCTAGATCAGAGAAAGACATACAATTTAGCAAGTAAAGCCACACAGTGTAATTGGGCCCAAATCAAAGCATCACAGTGTCTCCATGAGCACTGGGCAAAAGGTGCTTATCTCCGTAAAATCCAGGATTTTTCCCGATGTCCTTGAATGTTGCTAGTAAACACTCTAAAGACAAGACACCAAGTACGCAACATTCTAAGATCAAGGAATTTTCACAAGTTGGGGAAAGCCAAGCTGGCTTGCTGAGAGCCATTAGTTCAGACCCGTCCTATCCTCGAAGTCTATATAATCCCACCAAGAGCGGAACACGTTGGAGGCCTTTTGGGTCAGTGCGTTGTTCAGATAAAGAGGCTAGTTTCTCTTCTCATCTCTTAAAGCGAAGAGAACCAGTTGTTATGCAAGTGTTGGCAGAAAAGGTCAACTGACATTTCGTCTCCACTTGGCCACTGGCTTAGCCATGGGACTTGTCAGTCGGTCCCTGGCTTCCTTGAACAAGGGCAAAGAGAACAGACCAAAGGTGACAGAACTAAGAAATGAACTGGAGACAGACTTGCTTACCAACCCACCATTTGGGGTGGGGAGGATTGGGGAGCTTCCTGTGGTTTGAGTGGACACCTTGGAAGGTAGCTGGGCTTGAGTCATGTTGCTGGTCTCTTCCACCAAAGGAGTGTGCCGTAGAAAGAAGCCAAAGGGTAGATCGTCTTTGTGGAGGAGAACGGTGGGAATGAAGGTGGTCCAGGTAAAGGCTGGTCTCCCAGGACAGGAAAAAACGCAGTGAGGAAGACTCACATAGATCCTGTGAAGGAGCCACATGGAGACATATGTGCTCCATGAGACTCAGATAACAAGGAGCCTGCTGAAATGGGTATCTGTGTGCTAGTTGTATGTGTTAGTGTTGGCCAGAGAAGCAGGAAAAATCAAAGGAGTGTCAACTTAATCAATAAAGGGGCACCTGAGTGGCTCAGTGAGTTGAGTGTCTGCCTTCAGCTTGGGTCATGATCCCAGGGTCCTGGGATCAAGTCCCGCGTTGGGCTCCCTGCTCAGAGGAGAGCCTGTCTCTCCCTCTGCCTCTGCCAGCTGCTTCCCCTGCTTGTGCACTCGTTCTCTCTCTCTCTCTCTTCCTCACAAATAAATAAAATCTTTTTTAAAAAACTTAGTCAATAAAGAAAGAGATATCACCTCTTTTTCTTTGCCTTTCCTCTGCCCTAAAACATAGAGAAATTAGTGTCTCCAACATGGAGGAAGGGAATGTGTGTGAAGAGACCACTCCAAGCCTGACCTGGGTAGAGGCAGTAGATGAATTTCCATTTGACCTTGAGATTGAAATTTGAGAGTGAAGAGGACTGAATATTTAAGCTGAAAGGGAATTGTTCTGATAATCAAAAGTGACTGGTCAAGGTGTTTTTAAGGATCTGCTACCTGGAGGAGAGGGGGAAGTAGTAATTGGACAAAAAACAAGCAAACAGACAGAGTCCTCAACAAATCAGTTCCATCTGTTTAGAGGGCAAGGGAAGGCTTGTCAACAGAAGTGATACCTTGTGATAAACATTGTGCTGCTAATGGATAATTCTGCTTTTCGTCATTCTTGGCACCTAGAAAGATTTTACATTCCTGGCCCCTTGATGTTAGGCAGGGCATTTGGCCTTGTGACTATTCTGCCAGTGGGTTGTGAATACAAGTCATACGTGTCCCTTCTAGGCCAGAGCCATCATTGGTTGGTGTGAGACCCAGCTTTTCTTTCCCCCTGCTTTTCCCCAGGCTGATATGGGAGTGCAGTCCTCAGCCAGCCTGAGGAGGGAAGCTTGCCTGGGGAGGGAGCTAGGCCTGCCAAGGACGTTATGTGAAAGAAAAACACTTGTCATCTTAAGCTACGGAGATTGAGAGTTTTCATTGTGACATAGGGTCGACTTTCCTGGCCAGTATACAAGTTAACTGAGATCCAAAGGACATAAAGTAGTCCACCGTTGGAAGGAAGATGTGGGAAAAGTGTTGCAAGCAGTGGGAGTAGTATGTGTGAAGTCTAGAAGGTGAGAAAAAGAATGGGACATTCTGTGACCTGAGGGAAGTACAGAAAGCTAACTGATGGTGGAATTAGAGATGGGGTGCCAGGAACCAGATTGTGAAGAACCTTGTCAGCCATATGTAAGGGTTTGTACAGTTTTTAGACCATGATTTCTGTAAGGACCAAGCTATAATTTATCTTCTCCAATGAACCCACTGTAGAGTTAAATGTGGGACAGGAAGCAGCAAATGCTACCGATGGCTTTGCTCCCAGATTGAATCCTAACTTTCAGGTTTTTTCATAGGGAAAATTTTACTCCCCTAATGAATTTTCTTCAGGGTTCAAGGAAAGGTATCAGAGATATTTGCAAATTGGACATTAATCAGAAAAATTAAGTGGCTGGCCATGCATAGAGATTTTATGAACATGTATCAAATGAATGAAAGCAGGAATACATAGAAGGTTGTTTTAATACAGACCCTAAACTGAAAGCATCTCTTTGTTTCACAAATTCAAGTGGAGAAATTGCCATTATTTTGATTTTGATTAATGCCTCCACCTCTACCCATTAAAGCGTGGCCCACATGCTATATACATGCTCCAATAATTCATGCGGTTTATAAAAGATTAATAAACTATATCATATCATCGTCCCCATAGTTTTGCATACTTCTGTTGAATCATGCTTCTCACTAGAGTTGATATTCATAGTTTCATCAGATTCCATACACTGTTGATCTTTATAGCTTGGTTGTGAAATTGCCTCATCTTTTAAAGAAATATTTTTTTGAAGGACAAACTCTATTTTTATTGCAATGAAGAGAAGACAGATTCCAAAGTTAAAGAAATATTAATGAGCAGTCTTTAAACAAAGAAGTATTGCTCAAACCCCCAAAAGTTAAAAATAGAGAATTGAGGGGCACCTGGTGGTGCAGTCGGTTAAGCACCCGACTCTTGGTTTCAGGTCATGTCATGATCTCAAGGTTGTGAGACCGAGCTCTGCATCGGGCTCCACACTCAGTGTGGAGTCTGCTTGAAACTCTCCATCCCTTTCTCTCTGCTCCTCCTGCTTCTGCTCTGTCTCTCTCTCTAAGTAGCTCTCTAAATAAATAAATAAATCATAAAAAAAATTAAAATAGAGAATTGGCTTTTTAAGAACCATGAGCACCAGATGCAAGGGGAAAAACATTAGGCTCACAGCTGAGAAATTTTTATACATTTAAACTAAAAACTGGAAAGGAGGAAAATGTCAAAAGAGTGATTATTATACAAAGTTCTACTATGCAAATTATTTATGCTGCTTCTTCTAAAATGCTTGACCTTGGAATCAATTTCCAAATCAGTTGGAAACCAATTTCATCCAGAGTACAGCCCATATATTCTCATTCAGAGGGAGCTGGGACCTTGCCATTATTCTCCAGACATCTTCCCGTGGGTTTTGCATCCGGATGTGGAAAAGGGAGGATTGTAATTGTCCCTTCTCATTTGCCTTTTGCCCAGGACACATCTTAAGAGATGTTTATCATCCCCGTGGTTCAAACCAGTTATCCATACCAACTTGTGTACTTTTTTTTCCTTTAAAAATGTGGTTTGGGGCACCTGGGTGGCTCAGTGGGTTAAAGCCTCTGCCTTCGGCTCAGGTCATGATCCCAGGATCCTGGGATCGAGCCCCACATCAGGCTCTCTGCTCTGTGGGGAGCCTGCTTTCCTTCCTGTCTTTGCCTCCCTCTCTGCCTACTTGTGATCTCTCTCTCTCTCTCTCTGTCAAATAAATAAATAAAATCTTTTTAAAAAATTGTTTTTATTATGGGAGAATTTAAATCATGTACCAGACAGAATAGTGTAATGATTGCCCACATACCCAACCACTCAACTTCACCATTACCAACTCATGGCTGATCTTGTTTTATCTACATACCCATTCAGACTTTCTCTCCCATAAAATTTTGAAGTCAGTTTCACTTCATTCGTAAATATTTCAGAAAGATAAGATCTTATCTTTGAATAAGAAAACCACCACTCCTCCTCCCAGTTCTCTCAGATGGTGACAACAGAAAGTTGGGGGGGGGTGTTATTTAGAGTCTATTCTTTTCAGGCTGCTCTGAGGCACATATCTTAGCACACTATACATGTGTCCCATCTCGGGAACTCAACTCTTACTGACAGGCAGGAAAAGGACAGCACACATGCATCATTCAGCCAGCCTCAGCCCTCTTTGGGTCTGTGGCAGAATCAGCAGGGGCCCGAATGCTTTTCATCAACTGTAAGTTTTTGCTTATTTTGTTCCCCTAGGTATATTTCTGTTATGGATTTCCTGTTTAATCCACTTTGATCTGAGAGCTTGCTTTGTACAATTTCAGTCTTTGACTTATTGAGACTCATTTATGCTCCAGAATCTTGGTTTGTTGTGGTTAATGTTTCATCAGATTTCTGCAGGTGTTCTACAAGTGTCAATTAGATCATGTGGATTGATAGCATATTTAAATTTTTTATGTCTCTCTCTGTTAATTTTTTTCCTACTCACTCTAGCAATTAATGAGAGAAGTTTAAATTTGTGCAAATAAGATTATTGATCTGTCTTTACTTTCAGTTCTGTCAAGTTTTTCTTTATGTATTTTGAAGCAATGTTATTAGAAGTGCATTCACAATTAAGATCACTATGCCTTCCTGTTGAGTTGGTTCTTTTATCATTATGGGTCATCCTCTTTATCTCTAGTAAAACTTCTTTCTCTGTAGTCTACTTTGGCATTAATATAGCCAGGGTTTTCTTTTCAGTATATCTTTCCCATCCTTTTATTTTTAATTTTTCTGTGCCCTGGTATTTCATTTGTCTTTGTCTTATCATTGGAGCATTCAGTCCATTTACATTTTTTTACAGGAACAAATAAGCAGGTAATTTTAATAAACTACTATGATTAGTAAGTACAAAGTAACAGTTTGTGTTCCACATGCAGACTGAACTCTGTTTTGTTTGGCTTATATATTGCTTTACAAAAAACTAAAAGCTAAAAATGAAAAGCTCTAATACTAACTGCTTTACCTGACCTCCTACAGATAGTCAACTAGAGGCAAGTTAAGGCTGCTCCCTGTAGATGAGGCATGTAGTCTTCAGTTTGTCCATTTACATTTAATGCAATTATGATACAGTTCAGTTTAAGTTTACCAAGTTACTTCTGTTCCTGACCTCTCTCATTGCCTCAGAACTTGGCAAAAGATCTGTTGGAGAAAACTTGTAGGGAAAACTGTCTATATGTTTGGGACTCCTGTTGATTTCAATCAGTTGTGCCACCCCACACAACTGTTAGAAGCTTCCCTGGTTTCTTTTTACCCCTATAATGTCTCTCTGCATCTGGCAAACCTGATCATCAGTTCTTGCCCACTCTTGGTAAATTCCCACTGAGAGAAGAGTAGTTGTGTTTCTCTGCTCTTAGGAATGGTTCTTCCCTCTTTGGAGTTGTTTTGAATGGGGGAAAAAATGGAACAGAGAATAAGTGAGTGAGATTTTTCCTTGAGCACTCCCTTGCTTTTTGTACTATAAGATGCTCGAGGCTCTCCTTGTACCTTCTGTGCCCCATGCCTGGAATCAGCCATTTCTCCAAAGAGAGTGGTGGTCTTCATAGTGGTGTCCAGCAGTCAGTGGTACATAAGATCTCCACATCCAGTGGCAGTTCTAATGGTGTTTACGTGGTTTCAGTGCTGGGGTGTGATTTGGGCATTCTTCTTGGCTACGTAGCCTCCCAAGCCTTATTTTCTGGCTCTGCTGGGGATTTTATGAGCCACTTGATACCATTTAATCATTCTTTGTGCATTTAAATGAGCCAGAGGGTCTTTTGCTTACAGCCAAGAACTTTGATTGATACAAGCACCACATGATTCACATAATAAGACTGAACTCCCTGTTCTCTGGGTGGCAGTAGATAATCCACAGCCTGTGAAAAAGGGTGATGTGATAATGGCTCATAAGAGTAGATTGGATAAAAATGAATTTAATAGCACTTTTCAGTTCTATGGCACTTTAAACACCATCTTTAATACCCTTGACATGTTTGAGAGATGTATTATTTTCCTCATTTGAAAGATGAGAATTTGAGGTAAATGTTGTAAGAACATGTATTAGAGCTGAACTGTTTGAGGATAAAAGGTGTGTTGAAAACTCGAGCAGAAAAATAGGAAAATACAGCCAAATATGGTTTCTCTTAGTAGTCATTTCAAGAAGCCCAAATCAACAAAAGCATCCAAATGTTACTATCTAAACCTAGGATCTCTTATCCCTGAGTGGTCATTTATCTGCAAAGAATTTTATATTGAATCCATGAAGATATACCAGCAATCATTAAAAGGGACAGTACTAAGAATATAGTAAGAGCCTGGAGTAAAAAGAAGTGGGATGTAAATTACTAGATAGGACATGAATTTAAATGGTGATGGTTTGTCACAGGCAATTGAATTAAAAATCTGATCTCCATTAGCTTCACTCTGTAAATTCTCCATAACTACTCTTGCCATTCTCCTATGCTTGGTCTTGGCTCCATGATTCTCCATGAGGGTGAACTTTCTGGAAGAAGCATGTAGTCGTACATATTATTCCAGGTGTATTACTTATTGTTTGCCATGTAACAAATTACCCCATATCTTAGTGGCTTAAAACAACACATGTTTATGAATTCACAGTTTCTGTGGGTCACAAATCTAGGCATAGCTTAGTTGGGTCCTCAGCTTCATGGTCTTTGATGAGGCTGCAGTCCAGGTGTTAGCCCAGAGTCTTCAGACCCGCCTGAACGTTCACCTCTTTACAGGCTCATTCTCTGGTTGTTAGTGACATTCTGTTCTCTGCTGGCTGTTGGCTGAGGCTGCTTTCAGCTTCTCCCAAGTGGCCACTTACTTCATCAAACATGCAAAGTGAGAAATTAGTAGATAGAGTCTGTTGCAAGACAAAAGTCACAATCAGTTGTAACATAATTGTAGAAGTGACATCCCATCACCTTTCCTATATTTTTTTTTATTAGAAAGAGGTAACTGATACCATCCATATTCATGGAAAGAAGATTGCACAAAAGTGTGAACAGCAGGATGTGGGGATCGTTGGGGGGGCATCTTAGAAGGCACCATACCAAGCCAAGGGCACCATTCTGAATAGAGTGTTGGGACAGCCCTTCAAAGACGGCTATTCCCAATGATATGGAAAACGTATCTCGGGCTTACTTGTGATCCATGGTATCCCTGAACCATTCTTCCTTGACTTTCTAAAAAGTGAGCACTTTGGGGAAACTAATTGCTGAACATTCTTGTTGTTGGGTTGTTTTTTTTTTTTTTTTTGAGGATAGATAATTCTTAAAGCATACATTTTAATAAGTCAGTCATCATTTAACAAAGACTTTAGGGACTACATTCAGTTTTATTCAGCACAGCACAATGTGTGCAGGGAGACAGGGGAAGGATAGAGGGATATCCTATATTTTTGCTGCATGTAAATATGAAATATTCATCAGTGTAAAAATATTGTCACTTATCTTCCTGGGATTCCTTCCCACCATCCCACCACCCCCTGCTGTGTTTTCTATTTACATATTTTCCCGTTACCTAGCACTTACCTCTAATTTCCCCTGACGAAGGGTTTTGTATCTCATCAGGAATCTCCTTTTTTAGGTAAATTGCTTGCTTTTACTCTTTGAAATATTCCACACACTTTTCCTAAGTCATATTTTTCTTCTTATGATCCTTTTTCCTGAAAAAGATAAGCCCCACAGCTGTGAGTGATGGAAGGTGCCAGAGGGAAAGGAGGCTGGGACCTCCCAAATCTGGAAGGATGTTTTATCTGGTTGGTTGAGAAACACAAGATACAGGGGTTAAATGACAGGGAAATAAGTTCCCCGATATCCCAAAAGACTTGTCCCCACTCTACTACCAGCATATGAGGAGCTAGTGGTAGTGGTGCTGAGGTGGCTATTACTGGAGACTTCGATGACACCTCAAAGCTGTGAGAAGCACAGGGCTTGGTGCAAGAGCACCAGGACCATCAGAAAGCCCTCAGAGGAGGATTTCAGGAAGGGTCACTTGTAAGACTTCCCACCTATTCAACCAAGACAGGGTAGAGTGTGAAGGCTTTAGACTGCCAGTGAGAAAAAAGATAACATGCTTGCTTTTGTACCACAAAGAAAACCATTAGCAAAACAAAGAGGCAACCTACTGAATGGGAGAAGATAGTTGCAAACAATATATCCAATAAGGGATTGATATCTAAAACATATGAAGAATTTATATAACTCAATAACAACAACAACAAAACCCCCTAAGCAACCTATTTTAAAAATGGGCAGAAGCCCTGAATAGACACTTTGCCAAAGAATACATAGAGATGGCCAACAGACATGAAAAGATGCCCATTATCACTAATCACCAGAGAAAAGTAAAACAAAACCACAATGAGATAACTACCTCACACCTGTCAGAATGGCTGTTGCCCAAAAGAAAAGAAATAACAAGTCGTTGATGAGGATGTAGAGAAAAGGGAACACTAATGCACTGTTGGTAGGAATGTAAATTGGTGTACTACCATGGAAAATTGTGGAGGTTTCTCAAAAAATTAAAAATAGAACTACCCTAGGATCAAGTAATACCACTACTAGATATGTATCCAAAGGAGATGAAAACACTAATTTGAAGAGATACACACACCCCTGTGTTTATTGCAGCATTATTTACCATAGCTGAAATATGGAAGCAACCTTAGTGTCCAACAATAGATGAATGGATAAAGAAGAAGTGGTATGTATATATATTTGGAATACTATTCAGCCATCAAAAAAGAGTGGGATCTTGCCACTGGTGGCAACATGAATGGACCTAGAGGTTACTATGCTTAGAGAAATAAGTCAGAAAGAGAAAGATACCACATGATTTCATTTACATGTAGAATATAAAAAACAAAAAACAGATACAGACTCATAGATACAGAGAACAAACTGGTAATTGTCTCTGAGAGGGGTGGGTGGTGGTGGGACTGATGAAATAGGTGAAGGAGATTTAAATGTAAAAAAATTCCAATTATAAAATAAATAAGTCATGGGGATGTAAGGTTACAGCATAGGGAATTTGGTCAATAGTACTGGAATGATTTTGTACGGTAAAAGATGATAACTTGACCTATTGATGTGATCATTTTGTGATGTATAAAATTTTCTAATCATCTGTTGTATACCTGAATCTAATATACACTTGAGCCTTGAACAACATGGATGTGCAATGTGTGGGTCCACTTATATGCTGATTTTTAAAAATAAATAAAGTAGGGTACCGTATTTTCTCCTCCTGATGATTTTTCTTTTTTTAAAGATTTATTTTATTTATTTGAGAGAGAGAGAATGAGCAGGGAGAGGGGCAAAGGGGGAGGGAGAGAGAGAGAGAATCCTGAAGCAGACTTCTACTGAGTGTGAAGCCCCATGCAGGGCTCGATCTCACAACCCTGAGATCATGACCTGAGCTGAAATCAAGAGTCGGCTGCTTAACAAACTGAGTCACCCAGGTGCCCCTCCTTATGATTACCTTAATCACATTTTCTTTTCTTTATCATAAAAATACAGTGTATAATGTACATAAAATACAAAATATGCATTAATCGACTGTTTATGTTCTCAGTAAGGCTTCTGGTCAACAGTAGGCTCTCATTGGAGAGCCTACTGGTTTAGTCAGTGGCGTGAGTGACTCTTGATCTTAAAGTTGTGAGTTCAGGCTCCATGTTGGGTGTAGAGATCACTTAAAAATTTTAGAAATCTTGAAAGAAAACACAGACTTTAGTAGTTAAGTTTGGGGGAGTCAGAAGTTATATGCAAATTTTTGACTGCACAAGGGTCAGCACCCCAGGACTGCAATATCGTATGTCAATTATAATCCAGTTTAGAAATGATTTTTTTAAAGATACACTGTTGAAACACGGAAAAGTGTGGAAGGAGAGGTGGGGGGGCTGTGAAAGTATGAGCATCCTCCTTGGTCATAGCAGGGAGTCGATACTGTCTAAACTTGGAACAGGTAGATAAAATATTCCACCTTCAACCACTTAATATTTTAGAACCTTCCTTCTTATACTCAGGAGTCACTTAGGAAATAATATCTTGAGGTGAAGACATATTGATTAGGAAGTCTTTAGTTTCACTTCAGTCTCTTTTTTTCTGTGATATTTAAGTAAAATTAGAAGTGACATTTTAATTAAAATAGCATTTAATTATTTCATTATTTTAGTTAAGAAATAGCATCCTCTTAACGGCCTTCCTGTCTGTGTCTATCTATGTAATTATGGTTTGTTTTTTGGGGTGTTGTGGCTTTTGTTTTTGTTTTTGTTTTGCCTGAGCCCAGGCAGTTATACGGAACCTTCCTAAGATCAATGATAAGTGCTTCTGGATGATATTTTGTGGGTGACCATCAACTTCCCTAACTTTGTACTTCTCTAAACTCTTTGAATTCTTTAAAATAAGCATGTATTGTGTTGACGAAAGAAGGCTAGTTTTCTTTTTAAAAAAGAAAAAAATCATTACAGAAAGAAAGGGAAGGAAGAGGCAGAGAGAGAGAGAAGGAGGAGGAAGCTCTGGACGCAAACATGCAAAGATAGCATTTTGTTCTGGATGTGGAAATGCAGACAACTTGTATTTTCTGTTATACTTTTTAAAAATATTTCCTCATAATTGACATACAGTATTACAGTTGACCATTGAAAAGTGTGGGGATTAGGGGTGCCAACTCCTTGCACAGCTGAAAATCCTCATTTAAATTTTGACTCCTGGAAAACTTTACTAATAACCTACTGTTGACTGGGAGACTTAGCAATCACATAAACAGTTGATTACCACATATTTTGTATATTGTAAATATTACATAGTGTATTCTAACAACAAAGTAAGCTAGAGGGGGGAAAGTACTTTCCATTTGATTTTTTAATTTATTTTAGAGAGAAAGAGAGAACATGAGCAGGAGAGGAAGAGGGAGAGGGAGAGAATCCCAAGCAGAATCCACGCTGAGTGTGGAGACTGATCTGGGCTCGATCTCACAACTCTAAGATCACAATCTGAGCCAAAACCAGGAGTTGGACACTTAACTGACTGAGTCACCCAAATGCCCCTTTCCAATCGATTTTCAAACAAAACAAATGAACAGGCAAAACAGAAACAGATTTCCCATTTTTTCAATTTTGGCATGTGTCATTTGGGGAGTTGTGCTTAAGCACAGAATCATGGGACCCAGAATTTCAGATTCAGGAGGCTGTGTTGGGACCCAGGAATTAGCATTTCTAACAAGCTGTAGAGTATAGATATGAATTTCATCCTTCTTCCACATTCAGTGAGCATCACTGAAATATAAATAACCAGAGTGGAAATAGTATCTTCAAAACGCTTTAAAATGACGAATGAAAATTACACTTAGAATGATGAACTAATAGGGCAATTTTCTAGTGATGGTTATTGGCCAGTGGGAGAGTTGCCTCAGCTCGGCAGAATCTGGTGGCCAGAGGAAGGACATGGAAGCTTCAGTCCAGTGGGTATTTGGGAGTGAGTAAAAGAGTAAGTGGACCCATCAGGGCTTCACTTCTGGAAAGCCCAAGTACAAGGAAGTGGAGGACAGCTTTCTCTGGTGTGGGACGCTGCACAAGCGAGTGTGGCTCTGAGCCATGCTATAAGGCTGTAGACGTAACCTCAGGAAGGGACAAACGTTCTCAGAGTGGTCGTCTGTGCATCTTCTCTTGGCGTTGGGTTCTGTAGCTCTGGAGAGCACACGACGGGGCTCGGCACTGCATGGCAGGGCGCCGTGCTTCCCTTCATGTCAGGAACACCCTCGCTCACCGCGGCGCTGCTTTTGTGGGTGTGAGCTGCAATTTCTTCTTGAAGATTCAGCACTTGGACGCTCTTTTCCCTTTCCTCTAAATGCTGGTGACCATGAAGTTAAATGAGCGCTTCTCTCGGAGAAGACATTCTTCACTTAATAATTGGGAACACTGGTCCTGTGAATGGTGCTGGGACACATTTCAGCAGCATGAACCCCCTTCAGGCCACAGCTGAGCTAGGACCCAAGCACAGCCTCCATCCTTTTACCTGGACTCACTTGCACCGTAAACAGGCTTTCTGGCATTTGCTGACTGATTTGCAATAGGAACTGTTTGATTCAGACAGTAAATCTGGAATAAACGTTTCTGTAAGTCAGTTTAGTGAGTAGTTAGAGAGGGAGAGTTCAGCTAATGAGGGATCACTGGGTGAACGAAACCTTTACTGTGTGGCAGGCAGAGGCCTGGGTGCTGGGGAGGTAGGAATCAACACGATAAATACGGTGCTGCCCTCCCGGCCTTAAAGCTAGTGAGAGAAAGACAAAGGCAATAAAGCAGCAAAGAAATAAAATGCATGCCCCTGTGAAGTGTGATAAAGACTGAGAGGAAAATAACAGGATGCTTTTAGAGATAATAACGTAGGGATGGAGAAGGGGGCGGGGAGCCCTTCCAAGAAGGTAATATTTTATTTTTGTTTTTGTTTTTATGGAACATTTTGTTTTGAGTTTTCTGTGGAAATGTTTAAAGAGCAAAAAAGTACCAAGAAGAAAATAACAGCCACCCACATTCCCACCATCCAGAAATAACCTCGTACCACTTCAACGTTGTTGCTTGCAATTAAGGCTTGGAAAAGAGCTCCTCCGCTGCTGGAGGGGAGCAGTGGATTCAGCCGAGAGCTCGGGGTGGCCTGACTCAGTCCCTTGACTGGCTAAGGAGGAAAGGGACTTGGGGGTGATGGGGTAAGTGGCTGAGGGGGAGGGAAGCAAATAGGATGGGCCATGAGGATGTCATGAAGGAGCTAAGCAGGGGGTGTGTGAAACAGGCTGGAGGTGGGGAACGGAGACCAAGACTGCAGTCATTTTGAAGATTCACGTGAAACACCTAAAAGTAGCTGTGAAGTAGGCCACTGGAGGAAAGATTCCGGGGCACGGAGGAGACAGGATATTTATTAGAGATGTTGGGTATGGATGCTATTTAAAGCAGGGGGATGGAAGAGATGGCCTGGGAAGAAAGTTTAGAGAGAAGAGAAATGGGGTCAGGACTGAACCCCCAAGAAAAGCCAACATGAAAATGAATGAGAGGAATAGCAACTGAGCTAAAAGAGGGGAAATGACTAGCCACGGGTGTAGGAGGAAAACCTGGTAAGTTCTGTGGCATGCAGAACACTGGCCTGGAACCATCCACATCCCGAATCCTGCAACCTGTGAAGCTGTACCTCAGATGGGCAGAGGGACTTTGCAGACGGAATTAAGGTTCTGGACTTTAGATGGGATGAATCCTAGATTCCCGTTTGGGCCCGGTAGAATCCCATGGGCCCTTGAAGTAGAGGAGGAAGACGATGCTAGATAAAGAGGCTAGAGAGAGTCAGCATGTGGAAAGACTCGATCCACCATTGCTGGCTTGGAAGACGGAGGAAGAGGCCATGAGCCCAGCAAGGTACTAGAGCAGCCTCTAGCAGCTGGTAGGTGCCCTCGGCAGCCAGGCCGTGGGGAAGAGGCACCCCTGGCCCTCCAGCCACAGGGAACTGAATTTTGCCTCCAAACTCAGTGAGCTCCGAGCGGATTCCTCCCCACAGACCCTGGAAAGGAACCCAGCCAACACCTCAGCGTTAGCCTGGAGGGACCTGTGCCAGACTCCTGGCCTCCAAAACTGTAAGATAATAATACACCGTGTTGTTTTTCTTACGGCATTTAGTGTTCAAACAATAGTAGCTATTACTCTTATCCTTTTTCAGACTTCACTGTTTAACCCATGAAAGTCGGGATTCTCTCTCAGTGGGTGTGGTCCTGTGAGAATTGCTCCTCGCTTCTGGGGTCTGGGGGGTGTCCTTACAAGGTTCCCCAAACAATGCACACGAACAGCCTCGGGGGCATTGGTTGATGAGTCTCCCGTTAGGTCAACCTGTCTTCATCGGTGGCGCAGCTCCCAGCTGAAGGCACAGGGATGCCACCTGCACACCACACAAGGTATGCTGCTGTGTCACTCTGTCAGTTCTATTTAGGCCATCTGTAGTCTGCCGGCAGCGCCCCTTCGCGCCCCGTTAATGCCGCCTCCTCAGAGAAGCAGCGAGGAGTTGCATACAAAGTAGCACAAGTGTTGAGAAACTCTGTGCTCTCTGCCTAAATGTCAGCCTTTGACAACTCTGCGTTCTCTATTGTTCTGCCAACACGCGTCATGTCAGAGCTCCTGAGTCTGCTGCAGCCATCCCGGGAGAAGCTGCAGCCCGTTGTCTTAGAGCCGTGTTGCTCAGCCCTGGCTGCACAGTAGGAGCAGCTGGGAAGGTTTTGGAAAATACTGGTAGTTGGGCCCCATGCCAAAGCCAGTGAACCAGACCTGTGGGTGTGGCGCCGGGGCACAGGTAGGTTTTGAAAGCTCTCTCTGGGTGACTCCAAAGTGCAGTGCCGTTGGAGAAGCATTTCCCTCTCTCTGCTGAGGGGCAGGGAGGCAGCCTCTCCACCCAGGTGTCTATTAGAGCCTGAAGCCCGCAGAGCTGACGGACAGAGCTTCCTCCAGGCAAGGATCCCGCTGAGAGACCAGGAGGAGACAGCCAAAGACAAAGGTCTTCAGGTCAGGGTGGAGGGTGTAGCTGCAGCTGCCTTGACTGGCGATACCGTGCTCGGGCTCACCCGGGGCCACTGGCAGGGCCTAAAGCCTGGAAGACAAGGATAGTTCACTCTCTCTTTCATAAGCTTTATTCATGATGCTCATTTTTTGAGCTAAGCAGGAAAAGCTCATCGATTCTGGCTGCACAGCAGGGCAGACAGAATGCCCTCCAGAGGTCTTAGCTTGGGCTGCTGTAATGAAATACCACAGACTGGGTGGCGCAAACAACAGGCATTTATTTCGCACGGCTCGAGATCAAGGTGCCAGCTGATTCCGTTCCCGGTAAGAGCTCTTGTGCTACCTTACAGATGGCCATGTTCTTACTGTGTCTTCACATGACTACAAGAGGAAGCTCTGGGGTCTCCATATGTGGGCACGAATCCCATCATGGGGGCACCCACCTCATGACCTCATCTAAACCCAGGTACCTCCCAGAGGCCTCCCCTCCTAATACCAACACGGGGGATTTGAGGGCTTGAACACGTGAACACAATTAGTCCATAGCACCATATTACCATATGATTTCTTGACAATCTATAAATTGAAACGATCAGTGTCCTGTAGGTACCTCCAGCAACCCAAGTAGCCAGAGCTTAATAAAAGTGGCAGGAAACGACATCTTTTGAGCCCTTGGCTAAGACTGACAGAGGATTGCTGTGGTAGGCAGAATGCCCCCCACCAAAGATGTCCATGCCCTCATCTCTGGAACCCATGACTAGGTTCCTTTACCTGGCAAACAGGACTTTACAAGTGTAATGAAGCCTACAGGCCTTAAAATAGGGAGATTATCCCAGATTATCCAGGCAGGTCCAATCTAATCCCATAAATCCTTAAAAGCAGAGAACCTTCTCTGGCTGGTGGCAGAAAAGACAGTGCAAAAGGGGAAGTCGGAGAGCCTCGAAGCAGGAGAGAGCCTCCGTGCCCCATCTCCACAAAGAAAACAGAGGTGGCAACATGATAAGGATGTGACGTCCTGAAGGAGCTGAGAGACGTTCTCACGTGACAGCCAGCAGGGACACAGTGACCTCAGTACACTAACTACAAAGGAACCAAATTCTGCCAACAATCTCAAAGAGCTTGGGATCAGATTCTCCTCCAGGACGTCCAAAAAATTGCTTAGGCTACCCAGCGCCTTGGCCTCAGCCTTGCGACCTAGACCAGAGGAAGCAGGGGTGCCCACCCAGACTTCTAACCTACAGAACTATGAGGTGATACATTCGTATTGTTTCCAGCCACGAATTTGCCGTGACTCCTCAAAGGCAACAAGAGAAAACTAATATAACAGCAAGACACATTCTGAACTACTGCCCCACTGATAAAAAACTTCAGCGATCAGCGAGGACAAACCACAAGATGAGAGGCGCAAAACCAGGCAAGCTTTGGTGGTCAGTTGAACCCTGGAACATGTAGGCCAACTGTTGACTTGCCAAAGATGAACTGTGATGACAGCAACTTGGATGTGCTTCCTCTGTACGAAGTCCTCAAAACACAGTTAAGGGAAATGCTGATGGGTGTCAAAAATTGCTATGCCTGGCCAGCCCTCTTGGAAAAATACGATGCAGAGCTAAGATGATTGCAAAAAAAAAAAAAATGTTCACAATAAAACGCATGATTTGGAAAAGAGGTCTAACTATCATCAAGACAATTTTCCCCTGTAATAGACCTAAGAGAACAGTAGGGACTTCTGAGCAGTCTATGCTGGTCATTTCCCATGGACGTTATGGGAAGCAGCCAAACACACCCACAGCCTTTATGTTCTCCTCAATTTCCCGGCAACAGATTTCTAGCTTCTAGCCAAGGGTCTCATTAGGAAATGCCTGCATTTTAGAATCATAGCATGATCCTTTAAAAGGCTTCCTTCTGGGCATATTTTATTAACTCCAACAACAGAAACCGACTCTACTTACCTTAAGCAGAAAATTAATTTATTGCAGTAATTTATCGAATAGCTTACAGAATTAACAGGAAGGTTGGAGAATTGGCCGTGAAAGGGGACAGGAAACAAAAGAAGGCTGGCAGTTGAATCCACTGCTAAAATTATATCATAGGAAGAATAGATTAAAGAAACTACCCCTGAGCCACTAGTGCCGTCACCCCTGACTCTGTCACCTCTGGATGCTGGCAACTGTGCCTTTACCTGCAAACAGTCTAAACTCTTCCCTCTTTCTGTCTCCATTCAAAATCCTGAGCAGAAGGATTTAATCTTACTCAGCTTAGACAATATGCAAAAAAAAAAATTTTTTTTTTATAGCTACCAAGGGTCAGTAAAAGCACATATTTTCATTTCCTTAGTAGGAGGCTGGACTGTTCTTCCCTCCAAAATTCTGACTGCATGCCATTCCTCAGACACGAGAAAGGGTGCAAGGTGGAGAGGACTCTCTGGCCCTTTCGTTGTCCAGCATCTCTGAAGATGCCTTTTCACATGTGTCTGAAAACACACACACACACACACACACACACACACACACACACACACACACACATTCCCCCTTCATATAATGCAACCTACTCGATTCCCAAAAGAAAATAACCCACTATTTCCTCAGTTCCTTCTTCTGTCCTCCTGCCCAGGGCATCCGAGGGATATCTAGGTCTGTCTTAATCGCTTCTCAACCACCGGCCCACTCTGTGCGAAGCAGCAGGTCGGTCACTTCACTTGTGTAAATATATACATGGCACAGTGAGGAAGAGAATCTGGGTAGAGGCTCTGGTCCTTGTTTCTGTACCTGATCATGAGGTATTTACCACCTCCCTCCTCCGTTACTCCATCGCATTCCCATTACCCTCAACCCCGTTGTGACTGGCTATGGCAGTATGATGGTAAATGTTTACCCATAAACTCTCTGGGGAAAAAAAAGATATTCATTAACTCATATAACTCATATAAAGGACATTTACCACAATGTACAAATAATAATAAAATACACAACATTCTTTATTGTGAATTCCATATTGTGGGTTGATTGTCAAAGCTTGGGTTTTTGGGGGGCACCTGGGTGGCTCATTTGGTCAAGCATCTAACTCTTGATCCCAGCTCAGGTCTTGATCTCAGGTCGTGAGCTCAAGCCCCACAATGGGCTCCACACTAGGTGTAGGGCCTTCTGAAAGAAAGAAAGAAAGAAAGAAAGAAAGAAAGAAAGAAAGAAAGAAAGAAAGAAAGAAAGATCCAAAAAAAAACCTGTTTTTAAAAATTTTATTTTATTTTTATTATTATTATTTTTTTTGCCAACATGTAGTTGCAGTTCAACCATGATTTGACAAAACTGGACTACAAATGAAGGTTTGAGTACTACTCCAACTCAGCCAAGAAGTTGCTCAAGTCATTAATGAGTGTAGTTCTGACATGGATATTGATTGATAACTCTGTTTGCATTAACAGGGAAGATGGCAGGAAAAAATAAAGATACGTGACAGAATTTCATTTGTTTATCAGTGACACAAGCAACTGCTTTACTGAATCAAAGGAGTTTAGAAATATTAGAAGACTATTTCTCAGATTTTTGTGATATATATATATATATATATGTACTAATCATCTAGAATTTTATATTTTATCTCTCCATGTCAAAAATCTTTAGACTAACTCATCAGTTGTTGTTTGTGCACAATTGATCCAAATGACATAAATATAAGTACTGATAATCATAAAACAAAAAAATTTTAATGGAAATTGCATTTCTTAGTGATATGGAGGGGGCCAATTTTTAAAAACTCATTCACCTATCTGTGGGTGAATATGAATGAGGCAGGGTTCAGCTGCAATTGAACAATATATTTCTGCTTTTTTATTGTTAGAGATGTAAGTACTGAGAAATCTTGCTCACTTAAATAAGTACATAAAAATGGAGCAATTCTGTCCCTCAATCTGTTGAAGTCTTTCCAAGTATGTGCTAAACGCTCCATAGTGATCTAGCAAGACATATTATTTTCAGTGAAGTAGCAGCTCCCAGCTAATAGGTTTTTCATTTTTATCAAAAGCCAAGAATTAGAACCATATGACTTGAGAAGTAAATTGTCATCTACTCTTAGCATCATTTACTTTCTCCCATTTCAAAGGGTATTCTGAAAAGATATTACCGTGACTTACAACACAACTGTTAATGTTACTTGCTGCCCTTTCTGCAACAGTCGTCTCACTTAGCCTTTATTCTCAGAAACATTTGCAAATACTTTTACCTATATGTTGTTACAGTATTATTTATAAAGTATTTTTATATCACCATGTGCTTTAATTATATTTTCATCAAAAGCTTGGAACCACAGCTTTATTGAGCTCTTTCAAGTTTTGGAAAATGTCTGCCATCTCATGTGTATGGGAGAGCCCATTATCATTGTCAAACCAGTTCATCAAATCCTATTTTTCTCTGTCCTTTTCCCTGTGACATCTCATACTGACTTGGACTTCTCATCGTGTGGTGGTCTCAAGATAGTTTGGTCTTCCTACACAGTGACTTTCTTCCAAGAGGCGGGAAGCAGGAAGTGCCCGGCCAGTCAAGGGTTACACGTAAAACTGGTCTGGTACCACTTCCGCCCGGTTCTGTGAAGAGAGCAGTCACAGAGCCCACACAGATTCAAGAGGGTGGAGAAATAGACTTTACCTCTCACTGGGGTAGTATCAAGGTCGCAGTTCAGAGCACGGTTGGGATGGGAGACACAGCATCCATCCTTGGAAAAGAAAACCAATCTGCCACAGCGTGTTTCTGAGAATGTATTTCATCCATACTTGGGAACTGAGGCAACAACCCGGGAATGGGTTCCCATAGGCATTACCGTGAGGTGGACTCCATTTACTTTCCAACCATTCTGACTGATGGGCCAATGTAACTTTTAGGGTCCTCAGGAATTAGTGCATCTTAGAGACGGTATCCAGTAATCACCCAGACAAGCATGTGTTTCCCTTTTCCCAGTGCATGCTTCCAATGGTAAACCATAGAGTATCTCTGGTGAGGGCCAGAAGGAAGATCCAAGAGGTGCTGGGAAGGTCTTTGCAGAGTCCCGACTTCAAGGAGCTCTGGTCTGGAAGGGGAGTGACTCGGGTTTTAAAATAGATGAGAGGTCATAACCTGGTATTTCTATTTTTTTTTTTTGGTCCATGTTTAACCTCTGTTAAGCAGATAAGGAGTTTTGTTGTTATTTTAAAAGATAAATAGTGCCTTAGTGGACTACCCAAGACCTTCAGACCTGGTGATCCTGCGATCAATCCACTACAGCCAGAGATCCGCATGGCTCTGAATCTTCTGACTCCTGCTCTCATCATCTTTCCTCTGGTGGTGAATTAGCGCCTTTGTCACTCTGATGTATTCCTAACATACTAACATCAGGAAGCCATCCTTGCATGTCATCTCCTGTCGGGAATTCTGGCCTGTAGAGAAGAGGCTCTCCCTTTGCCAATTATTCCTCAAGGCCATGGGGAGGGGATTGTCTTCTGTAGGGGTTCACAAGTGACATTATTAATGGAAACATAAATAAATCAACACAAGCCCTAGAATGTCTGTAAGTCTTTAGAATTCTTGCACATGAATTTCTTGGATCTCAGCCTCGTTTAGGTTGAGACACAACTGACTCCAGGATTTTAGTCAACGTCAAATGAATTCTTAGACCTATTTTCAGCCTTTCAAGCCAGTTTACTTGATCCACAATCTCTGGGAAATGGCCCCATTTGATTAATTCAGCTCAAGACTAAGTTGTGCTTTTCCGTTTTTGGTCTAATACCCTCATTTCTACATATTCCCCAGATTTTTGCTGATTATAAGTGAACAGCCTGCAATTATTTTGGTGTAGAAGTCTTCTTGTTCTGGAGCGACTTGGTAATTGGCCACCAGAACATGCTGATCTGATTCTAGTGGTGGGAGGCGTAGAGGGTGACGATTGGCTTTCTGTTGCATTACTTCCTCTAGGAAGTTGGGAGACAGAAACCACATAGCAATTTGGGGAAAAGTTTAAGGATTACTAGCTAGTGACAGGAGATTAGGTACTAAATAGTATGGACAGCTGTAAGGAATACAGGAATAGTGGCGAGAGAGAGAGAGAGAACAGCCGCTGCCACTCAGCTGAGGCAGAACACCTAAGGAAGGAACAGATCTGAAAAAGGCCCCATCCCCGCCGAGGCTGAGACTCTGACCTCGATGGAGAGAGTCAGGCTGGAGTCCTGGAACGCGGACAAGTTTGCTGAGGTGCCACGGAAATCCATATGGCAAGCTGGGAACTAACTGCTAGAGCATCAGTGAGGCTTGCCCGGAGGCTGCCTGTTGAGATGCTGGTGCCACTGGCTAGAAACCGCCAACAGGGACACATGGACACTTGCTGGACTGAGAGTCCCCCTGCTTGTCTTCCGCCTCACCAGCTGCTGCCTGCTGAAGGTGCAAGAAACAGCCCACTAGCATCAGGGGGAAAAAGCCCCTTCCTCCTGCCCTGACCTCACAGTTGCCATCTACTGCCAGCACTTAATACCATGCGAGAGGGCAAAGGAGGAAAGCTTACCAAGCAGCTGGCTCTAGAAGGCAAGGAGTAGATAAAGGGGTAATTGGCACAGGAATGACCTCCCCAAGCAAAGGCCTGTCCCCAGTAATCCCTTGACATTAACTGGACCCGCCACCAATGATCCTACCATCTTTTCATTCATATTTTCCCCTCTGGTCCTCATCGCCCTTTTCTCTTCAGCTTTATTTCTCTGGTCAACCAGTACATTTCCCTGCCCTGGTTAAACCCAACTCCACCTAGTCCATTGTACTGTGGTTTTATATCCACACCAGCCGCACGTGGCTGGATGGTTGGAATTCTGGGACTAAGCAAAGTAAGTAACATAAGAAGTGATGGTCAGAGAACGGATACTAGAATCTGAGATTAGGGAGGATTAGTTTTAGTAATAATATAATATAATATAATAATAATATGATATAATAATAATAATATAATAATATAAGGTCTATGTATGACCATGACATTGAGTGGCCCAGGTAGGGCAGACAGCCAGAGAGAGGTCAAGGATCTGAAAAGCTAGGATATAGGAAGAAATACACAAATTCACATACTTCAGATACATAAATCCTCAAAAAATAAAACTGTGCTGAAGAGAACAATAGGGAGCCAGGAGACAAAAATCCTCAAGAAGTGAGGGAGAGTGGACAAGTGCAACAAGGAAGGCCAGTGGGAACGTAGTCTGATGGCAAGAGATTCAAACTGGTGGGGGTGGGCGGTTGAGAAAGGAGGGAAGAGTGTGTGTCGGGGCAGGGAATGGTCTGAAACTGGTCCTGAGGAGCAAAGAAGACTTCTACCCATCTCCATGTTCTGTACTATGTGAAAGATGAAAGTAAAAAACAAACAAACAAACAAAACAAACAAACGAAAAACCAGCCACCATCTGTGAGGGATGAGCAGGAAGTAATGTCCTCTGGAGAAAGCTGGGTTTTCATTACAGTGTGCCCCTCTGCTCCATTAGGGAGCCCTGTGCTCAGAGTTTGTTCAGAAAAGAGATTGAGGACAGAGGGGTTTTGCTGATTACCAACTAGGGGTGCTTCAAAGGTGGGATGGAGGGCTGGGGGGTGGAAACTGAATAGGAGATACGCAGAGCTCTGTGGGGTTCAAGAAGACAATAGGAGGATGACATGTCAGTCTGGGCTTCTTGGAATGAAGGAGGAGAAGGGAATTTAGGACACACTGAGACTGGCCCTGGTGGTCTTGAGGCAGATGATGGTGAAGGGGTGTGTGTTAGGGGAAAGTGAGAAAGATGGAGGCCTCCAGCTGCTTGCCTCTTCTCTCCTGCCAGAAGGCAAATGATCCCATCTCTTGTGGGGGTGGAGGGGGTTTCCCTCTTGATGTTGCCAGGGGAGATGTAGCAGCCCGAGGAGGGTTGAGTCTTCAGGGAGGACATTATTCTGGGGACCATAGATACTTAACGGGCTGGGTTTCCAGTACCTGCCATAGCCCTACCTTTTAACATCACCTTCAGACCCAATGAGGACAAATAACTCATTTCAGTAACTTCTGTTTCTCTAAGGCTATTTGTTACAAGTCATGTCCTGATGACGATTTCTGTAGGAGTCAGGGTTCCAGATTGCATGCAGTAACCACTGACCCATCATTGGAAGGGTACTGGATAATTCACCTAGTCAGTGGAAGGACTGGAAGGAGAGGGGGAGAGAAGGGCTATCACCAAATCATGCCAGAGAAAAGTTTGGTGAGAACCCCAGTGTACCAGTGCCCAGTACTCAACCTTGCCTCTGGCACTGCTGCCCTCAGACTGGGCAGGCCACTTCCATCAGTCCGGAGTGAATTCTAAATAAATTCTGAACTGTCCACTGCTCCTTTGGCCATACTCAAATGACCTGCCTTCATGCATGTGCCCAAGCTCTGGCTCTCCATGGAGGCAAGTATCAGTCCTTTCTGTACAGGGAGGCAGGGAGAGATACAGAATGACTGAACCTCTAAATGAAAGAGGAGTGAGTGAGTCCATTTGCTGTTCGAACAGGAAAATCTATTCCAGCAAATAACTCACAGGTTCTCATATTCATCTCCACGGAGGAATGGTCCTTCTGCTAGTCAAAATAAGGTTCAGCTGTGAGTAAAAAAAAACCTCAAAGTACAAGAAAGTGGTTTCTCTTTTTTCCCTCAGAGATGTGGGTAGTCCAAGAGGATTATGGTGGCTCTTTGGGCTCCAGTCAACACAGCTTCCACAGCATGGCCCAGGGCAGCTGCTGCTGCTCCTGCCGTTGCATCTGCAATGCAGCTAGGAGGAAGCTGACCTCTCCTTTAGTAATACTTTGCAGGAGTTATAAACACTACTTTTGCATAATGACTTTTTTTTTAAGATTTTATTTATTTGACAGAGAGAGAGAGAGAGAGAGATCACAAGTAGGCAGAGAGAGAGAAGGGAGGAAGCAGGCTCCCTGCGGAGCAGAGAGCCCAATGCGGAGCTCAATCCCAGGACCCTGCGATCATGACCTGAGCCGAAGGCAGAGGCTTTAACCCACTGAGCCACGCAGGCGCCCCTGCATAATGACTCTGAGCAAGAATTTTGTCCTGGGGCCCCTGTGAGCTGCAAAAGAGATGGCTGTGTAGGTAAAGTTTAGAGGTTTTACTGCTGAGGAAGAAGGGGAAAAAAGAGTACTGAGGGACCCCTAGCACGGTCTACCGTTTCCAAGACATTTTTATATTTGGCAGCCGTGAAACTGCCTTCTGTCTTTTCTGGACTCACAGCATCCTGTCTCGCTGTGGCCCGGAAACCACTCAGTGGAAAGGATTTGCTTGCTACCCTTCAACCTCAGATCTTCTCAGGGCCCCTTGTACTGATCTACTCAACGGCATTTCCACCTCGGATGCTTTCACTGCTAATTCCTTCGGGATGCTCTTACAACCTTTGCCAGTTTCCCTGCAGTGTGAGCACTCCACCAAATCAGTGATACCGAGTACATATTGTGTTCAAGTTCTCTTCCTCTTTCGCTCTTTTTACCACTTTACTCAAGAGGGCTTTCTTATTGAACTGATACTTAAGCCCCAAGTCGTGGACAGTTTTGTACTGACATAAACAAGAATGATGAAAAGTGAAGGGTGCTTTGGGGCCGTGGGGCTTAACCATGAGGATACTTTATTGCACAGTTCAAAAAACTCTAATAGATGAAACTGCATTTACAGAAAAGAGAAATCTGGGTCTGATGACCTGTTTTTCTAGGGACACATCCATCTATTTTAAAAATAAAAACAAGCTTTCATCGTTACGTAATCTTGTATGTTAATTATATATGGAGAGCAAATAACATTAATCATGTAGTAATTATCTGTATAGATATACTTACATGCTTATTCATATAGATATATGTTTAGTTACTATAGATAGATATATGCCTTCCTGGCTTTATCTCTATATCATTATGATGAAAATGTAGCTTGAAAAATGTATAGAAGGGGGGTAGGGGGAGAGTTGTGAAATTAATTGCAATAAGATGTCCTATAGACTTTCTATTTTTAAAATGATTTTCATCATCAGTATGTTTCAAAATGTAGGTGGGGGGAAGAGGATGTTACTCCCCTATCCCTGGGTCCTGGGTTTGACCCTTCACTCATTTGTAGTGGAAAAATACCAGGAATGAGTCACCCTCTGAATTAAAGTAATGACAGATATTTAGCCAGTCGTATCTTCAGTAGAAAATGTGTCCATGATCTACAATAATATTATTTTTATGTTTTTGCCATTTGTACATAGAAGTCATAACAAGCCCTGGGCCTCACCTCTTGGCTTGTTCGCTTCAGCACAAATGACTCAGCTTCCATTCTGCCAGTCTCTGCTTGCCTTTGTCCGGGGCTTTCCCTGCCCGGCAGAGTCCACTCGGGCTGCTGCTGCTGCTGGCAGCCTTCGACCAGTGATGGATGGGAGTTGGCCCATAAATATCCCAGCTCCCTTGTTTGAATTAGGATCACTCTGAGCAGTGTATTCTCTTCAGACCCCCTGAGCTTCCCCTGTGGAGTTAGGCTTGAGTTACCTATAATCCTAACTGGCTTCCTGGCCCTATGTCACCTGCCCCGACCCATTGCTGATGTCTCGTTCTCCACCCAAACAAGCTCCCTTCACTTGACTCTTGCGTCAGAGTCCGCTGCTAGGAAAAGAAATGAAGACAGAGCGAACAAACAAACAAACGATTATCGATGTGCTTACTACCCTGAATATTTGCCTAAATCACAATTTGTGATTTAGAGGAATCTGGATTATGGGGGATTTAAATTAAATCCAAATGACTTGATCACGACTTAAATCATAAGCTCTATAGATTCATGTTAAGTCACTGTTGATAATCGCTCCGGGTAATTTGGTGCTGCATATACTCGTCACACGCGGCCCTCAGTGTTCCCCTCCAACATAGCCTTCGCCACTCTTGTTTGAAAGTATCTGGGTGAAGGGACTGCACGAGGCAGTGTTCTTTCCTCCAGTAGTGCCTGGCCCTGCACTGGGTTGAGGCTCCCTACCTATTGATGTGGCTGCAGTTGTCCTTTTGAAAACACATGCAGCATTTTAAGTGATTGTTACTCTAATAGAGCAGCCAGGATTTAAATGCAGAGCAATCTGAGTTCAGAGACCGAGCTCCTAACTGCGTGCAGAACTGTGGAGCTGGTCCCTGCAAGCCGGAGGGAGGGCTGCTCCCCGTGGCTCTGTGGGCTGTGGCTGTGTTAATCTCACTGGAGTAAGGAGAGCAAATAAGGGATTAAGAAAGGGCTGGTGCCTGAGTCACCCCGGGGCAGCTCCAGGTCACATGCACATCAAGGCTATGTGACATTTAGATGTCTCGGGTCACCCCAAGCCAGATTATCTTTTAGTCCTTGTTTGGCTCCCCCATGCACTTGGAAGCTCTCATGCACCCTCCTTCAGAAAAAAATAGATGATGAGTGTTCAATTGTGCACGAAACAGATAGGCGTCCTGGGCTCAGCCAGACCTCAGGGAAGCCACGGAATTTTCCTTAGTGACCTGACTCCAGGGCTCTAAAAGGAAACCCTCTCTCTCCTTCTTTACTCTGCCCCTCTCTCGTTTTCTCTTTCTCACTGTCTCTCCCTCCTTCCCTCCTACACACGTTTCTCTTTACTACTTCTAAAGCAGCAAGAAAGCCCTGAAGCTTAAAAGCATGTTCTTTGACATGTCTTTGGGTAAACCACGTGACGCCAGGCCACCCCTCAGACATTCTTTGCAGGTCCCACCTCTCTGACCCACCCACGTTGCATCTGGGTCTCTGTAGAGTTCTTAGTACATCAGTTATTAGGCCGAATGGGTCAGGTCTCCAGAGAAGAGTCGGTTGTCCTAAAAATCTGATTCCCAGAACCACAGCAAGTGATTTCAGCTTATTTACTGAGATCAAAAGTTGGCAAATAACCATGATGTCTGAGGACAAGAGACTGTTACATAATCAGCCTTTGGCGGAGACAATGGGGTCACATGTTTGCCTGTCTAATCACTGATCGGGGACATGTTTGATTGCAGATAATGTGCTCACTGGCCCACAACTTAATTACTGAGTATCTGAATCAACGAAGCTTTCAGATGTAGGTCTTGCCTAATGGTGCATCTGTTAGAGATCATTGCCTCCATTCGGCCTCTAAAAGAAAGGTCTGGGGGATATGGTGGGTCACTGCCAGCACTGTTCTCTGTGACCTCTCGTTGAAAAACATGCCAATTCCCATGGTTTATTTTCCAGCCAGCAATAGGCATTATTGTTTATATCCAGGGCCAAATGAAGGAATGACTCCAGGGGGACAGATACTGGTAAAGCCTCTGGTGGACCCACACTCTCCGAGGAAATTAATGCCACAGTTATTTCAGCATATCTGCAGCCAGAGTCCAGTTATCCAGATGGGAAGTTTCCAGAACACAGAGAGGAGAGAGTTCCTTTCCTAGCTGGTAAAGAAAACATGTTGGGAAAAGTCTAGGGAAATATGCAGGAAGTAAAGTAGGGCCAAAATGTCAAGTCTGGAGGTTGGGGCCCCAACAGTAAACCAGAGTCTAACTATACAGTCTGGAGCCCAGTGGGTCTCATTAAGGAACATCTCTCCTGGCTCTTTCCTCCTTTCCAATTCCAGTCTGTGTGTATGTGGTTTACCTGGATTCCAAGTGAAGCCTCCAACCCTACCCTCCTCGGCCATCATTATCATAATCACAGTGCCTGGCAATGGCTTCAAGATTTAGAAAAAAAGAAGTTTGGGGTGGGATTTTTTTTGCGGGGGGGGGGGGGATGGTTTTTTTGTTTGTGTACGATTTAAGGAGTCTTGGTCTGTGCACAATTATTTAATCACTAGGGACAAATATGCCAGTTTTCTTGCCTGCAGATTTAAATAAATCCTGCATGCCGTGTTAAAGAAATTCTAATAAAGTTGGATTCAGCCAGATTTTAGAACACTAAGGAAATGCCTAATTTCCAAGACTGAGCAGAAAAATCCATGCCCTCATGGGTGTCCAACCCCCTAGGAGTTGACATATTTCCTTTGGCTTCTTCAAATGTTCATCACCTCCCACTGAATACAGGAAAGCTCAGGTCAGGCTGGGTGAGGAGGGTGAGGGCTGCCTGAGCCCAAGAATCTTTCTCTGGTGGTCAGAGCCAGAAGATGCAGTATCAAACCAAGACAGAAAAAAAAAAGTTATAAGCAAGACACAAAACCTCCCTTCCCCTTTTTTTAAATTAAAGCTGTAAAACAGTATGGTTTGTGTGAGTATGTGGCTTGAATGTTGGTGTGTTTCAGAAGGCTCCTGAACAAATTCCTCCAGCACCCTGTCTTGTCTAGCATACCGTAGATGCGTGTGCAACATTAAAAAGCAGGAATTGCTTCCAGAGGAGCCTAAAATTCTCATGTTGTTTGTCTAGAGACCATAAGCAACCCGCACTGAGATTAAGCCCTGCCTGCATTCCACTCCAGCCCCCAGTTGCTCCGCCCAACTCAGGATCACATTTGAAAGTTAGATTGTAGAGGACAGAGCTGCTTTTGCTTTGCAGCCCATCTGCAGGCATCCAAACCCCAAAGGGATAGCACCTTTCCCGGTGGAATCTGTGTCTTGTATATATCTTCACTGAACCAGGGAAAGAGCTGGTCATAAAAAAAGAGCCTTGTTATCTGATGGTGCAGCGTCTCTTAGTCAAGGGTGGCACTGAATTATTTTGCACAGAAGTCAAATGTTATAAGAGTGATTTTTCTCCTTTAATAAACAAACATTGGGTTGAAGGATATGAGGCCAAGTGCCTCCCAGAATCTGAAAATGATTGCTTAATTGAGGTTGTTTTTCTTTCTCTGAAGAACACCTCTAGGTGATGGTGTTCTTAAAGCTATAATCTTATTTTACAGCTGAATCCCCTCTTTTATAGTCAGCATATATATATTTTTTTGACAGTGTGATTTGCCTTCAGTGCAGAATCAAAGCTGGTTTGGTCATTTGCTTAGACAAAAAATGAACTCGGGATATGAACTTGAATGGTTTTCTTCACCTAGCAACATGCTGGTGGGTCATGTTCTCTTCAAGTGGGTGTTCTGTGTGGGGCTTGTTGACTGAATACACAATTGTGTCAAATGTTATAGTACTATATATCCTTTAGAGAAGAACAGAAATGTCATTAATGGTATGTGAGGCAAGAAAGTAGCTGCGGGCCACATTGATGCCTACATTCAGCATCAGGTTAAAATCCCAAGGGAGCATCAATTAACAAGTTAAAGGCGGTGTCTATTTCAAGCTAGATTGCAAAGCACTGGGTAATGCCACACACCTTCAAAGGGAACTAGTTGTAATTGATCAACCTGAGGTCCTTGAATCCAGATGAGCCCTGTTCTTATTCCTCATGAAACTTTCCATGTCTGATCTCAGAGGAGGGAGCCCTAATTTGTCAGCTCAAGAACGTCAGAGTGGTAGCTGCTTGGGATGGTACGTTCGGATTAGTAGTGTTCCTTATCAAAAATGAGAGGCTTTTTGTAAATCCTCTAGCTGTTCTAGTTGGAAATGAGGGATTCATTTGATTAATATCATGTCCAATGCCCTGGGCCTAACTTTTAAAATTCTACTTTGTCATTCAGCTACTCAGGAAGTGACCTTGGAAGCAAAGCTAATTACTTTTCAATCTGTGCTCTAAAAATGTAAAGATCATTAAAAAAAAAAAAAGGTGGTTGAGAAGATTTTGGAGAGCCCTGCTTATTCCAGATGGCTTCTGCTCCAAAGGGAGAAGCTTTTCAAGTGTCTCACACAGTCCTGAACCTTGCAGGGCCTTCTCTTGCACTCACTCAAGCACAGTATGGGAAAATCCCATCCGGTGAGGGAGGGGGGAGAGGGGATGTGAGGAGGGGTGGTTGAAGCAAGGTGCTCTTCTGGGGGAATGTGCCATGCACCTCCCAGCACTCAGCAGAGAGCCTGCAACAGAGTAGGTAGCCAGGCAGTGTGGGCGGAGCGACTGTGATCACACTCAAACATCCCCACCTGTCAGCGGAACAGCTGACGCTCCTACCATTTACAGCACTTGTACTAAAAATGCTATTGTACCTTATGCTTTACTTTAATTGCTCAAACTGATGTCATTTCTAGTTTTGTTCTCTCTCCTCACGAACCTTCAACTACTTTTATCTGGTTCCTTCCCCATGGAAAAGTTGCGCAATAATTGGTTGATTACAAACACATAAGATAAATAAGGCTATTTCAACATGATATACGGGTTTTTAAAAGAGCCATTTAGCGAATTTTTTAAATAACTTCATTGGAAATATACTATTTTTTCCTACATTATATGTGCTGTCTAATGGATGATAGAATGTGGAACTTGCTAAATCCCAAATACAGTGAATTTATGCCTTAGCAAAATAAAATATGTAGTAAATTAAAAGCTCCCCACAGATCGCTGAATTTGTCTGATGCCTCCGCTCTGTATTATGCTTCACATTTGACTTGGGAGACTGCAGGAAAATGTGAAGACAGCTTCTGTAACATCCAACCAGAATGTCATTTTGAAACTGAATATGGATCGTTTATAAATAAACAAAGGGAACATAGAGATTTAAAAAAAATAAAAAAACCTACCCAACTACCCTAATTAGGAAAGAGCAGAATGGCCTGAGGCAACACAATGCCATGTTATTTAGGACCTGTTCTGCTGACAGACGATTAGGCAGGCCAGGCGAGCAAGTTCTGTTCTGACTGATATTCTCCTGCTATGTGTCTATATTAGATTTAGATCGCCAGGCTGAGCCATATCCCAGAGAGATACCTGGGACCCGCAACCAGATGGCCACCCTTTCAGGAAAACCTAGACTCATCAGGCCCTACTGAATCTACAGCCAGTCACGTGTGTGTGCATGACAGTCCTGCTTGGGGAAACTGTTCTCTACAAAACAGAAAAGCTAAAGGTTAATTTTTGCTTCAGATGTTTAGAATTATGTCTGGGTTTTTTTGTTTTGTTTTGTTATTAATGAGAGGCCCTGAAGCAAGGCAAAAAGTCATGGTGCTGGGTTCTCTGCATATCAGACAGGTGACACACTAGCCTTTAAGATAGTGTGGTTCTGGGGCGCCTGGGTGGCTCAGTGGGTTAAAGCCTCTGCCTTCAGCTCAGGCCATGATCCCAGGGTCCTGGGATCAAGCCCCACATCGGGCTGTCTGCTCCACAGGGAGCCTGCTTCCTCTTCTCTCTCTCTCTGCCTGCCTCTCTGCCTACTTGAGATCTCCATCTGTCAAATAAATAAATAAATAAATAATTTTTAAGATAGTGTGGTTCCCAGAATCTGGTTCCTCGGGTCTTCACACTGTGAAGTCGCCTGGCATTTGGAAAGATCAGAAGACTCTAGAGGGACATGGGTGGCTCTTTCTGGTTTATAATAATAGCGTTGGGCACTGATTAAGTTTCACGAAGACTCTCCATCTTAGCAACAGGAGACACATTTCACCTTTCTTTGGATGACTAAGGTATGAACTGCCCCTCTCTTTCATCCTGATCTTTCAGCTTTATTTTGTTGTGCCTTTTGATGAACTCTCTCTCATCTGGGCAAAGGAAATTTCCGAGCCTCTATGGAAGTAAAAGGCATTCACTGTAAAGGTCATTCTTGGAGGAGAAGTATCAACGATGCCCAGTTCCTAAGGCAATATTTAACTTCATTTGCCATCATCGGTGAGCCATAGTTTTATCCATGGTACCCAGTTATTCAGAAGGAGAAGCCCCCTGTAAGCAATGTGGGATTTGACTGGCTCTTTTTTAAAAAATATTTATTATTTTTTTATTTCAGAGAGAGTGAGTGAGAGTGCTAGTGGGGGAAGGAACAGAGGGGGAGAATCTTCAAGCAGACTCCCCACTGAGTGTGGAGCCCAACACGGGTCTCCGTCTCAGCCCCCATGAAATCATGACCTGAGCCAAAACCAAGAGCCAGACATTTCACTGACTAAGCCACCCACACACCCCTGGTTGGCCCAGATCTCCTTTCTCTCCGTGTAGGGGAATATGTAGCCATCTGAAGATAGAAAAATTAATTTCATCTAGATTCACATTTTATATTTACTCAAGTTTGAACTCATAAAAAGTTTATTGATATGATTTAGGATGTGAAGAACTAAAATACATTCCAAATATTGATCAAAATACAGTGTAGAGAACTTTCTATCAAAATCATTGTTATGCATATTGCCTTATCTCTCTCTGTAAAATCCTGTTCCTCCTCAAAAGCACACCCTCCAGTTGGTGAATTCTTGAGCTGATTTACTTTGCAAGGTGCCAAACATGAAGATAAATTATAGTAAGTAGTGCAGCCAACTAGAAGACAGAGATATAAATGTACAAACAAGACATTTCTGTTGGAGTCTCAGGCATTCAGGAGGCTCATAATCTTCATACAAATATATAAAATGTTTTCATGAGCTTTTCTCATTTGAATCCATTCTTTCTCTTCAGTTCTTCACATCAAGCCTGCAAAAAGAAAAAAAAAGGAAGCATTAGTTTTGTTTTCATGAGATACATTTAGGGATAGCTTGAAAGTCAGTATGATAGGTGAAAGTCAAAATTGAAGACCTCATTTTCACTTGGAAACTTCATCTCTTGTTTCTGTGGATGTAACATGAACTCTGAGTAGGTATAACAATCAGTTTGGGCTTTAGTGATCTAAGTAATTCCAAACTAACTTAGGATGGCTTCCTTCTGAGAGAATTACAGTATGATGTTAACCTTATGGTTACGACTGGCAAGACCTTTGGTGCTTGTGGTAAGTTTGCAATCATGGCTCCAGTTCTCTACCCCTCCCTATAGCCATCCCATTGCCATATAACTTTTTAGTTTCCTCCTATCGTAGATAGGGTATAAATTCCTTGAGTCTGAGTTTGGCCATGAGACTTGCTTCAGCCAACAGGATGAGGCAGAAGTGATGGTTTGCCAGTTCTGACCCTGGACCTCAAGAGGTGTCACATGTGTTTGCTAACTCTCTTACACATCTGCCATTGGCCTGCCTGCTGATCCAGGAAAAGAATGAGAAACATGTGCAGCTGAGCCACCCCAGCTCATCTGCCCCAACCAAGCCCCAGCTGATACTGATGCGCCAGTGAGCCCAGCCTAAATCAGCTGAGCCATGAACTTATGATCCAGGGTAATAAATGGCTTTGTTCTAAGCCATTGGATTGAGGGGGGGGGTTGTTTATGCTCCACTGGCTAATGGATATGGTGCCATTTCTTTTAAAGTCTCTGGGAATGCAAAGATCACTTGACGTTATTTACACGTTTATTTTCCATTATTCCTGGGTGTCATTCCTTGTATCCTTTACTTAGGTGAACAGGTTGAATCTTTTCTAACAACTGGAATGCTCACATTTTTTTTATTGTCAGTGGCTGGAGAAATAAAACTACACAAACAAAGATCTCTGGCTGCCGGGGCAGACACTAGAGCTGGGGGGTCTCCCCACATCCGTTCTCAACTACCTTCACCCTTGTTTGTCTCTACTACAAAGGCTAGTGACCAAACACTCTACCTCCTGGTATCTCTTCAAAGTAGGGTTAGCCATGGGACACAGTCATGGCCAGGGAGCCCTGAGGAGAATTCAGTCACTGAGGTCTTTTAGAAAGCTTTGCTTTCCTGTGTTTTTTTCTTAGAGCCCATTGTCTCATTGAACAGTTACAGCATTGCTGCCACACAGTTTCGGTTGATATGGACCCACCTCGTTTTCTTGTGCTTCCCTTTATCACACTTTGCAGATACTGCATTTTTTTACAAACTCGAGGGTTGCAGCAACCCTGTGTTGAGCAGATGCGTTGGCGTCGTATGCCCAACAGCATCTGCTCACTTCGTGTCTCTGCCACGTTTTGGAAATTCCCACAATAGTCCAGACATTCTCATCATTCTATTTGTCAGGGCGATTTGTGATCAATGATGTTTGACATTCCTATTGTAATTGCTTCGGGGTGCCGTGTACCGTGCCCATGGAAGGGGGCAAACTTAACAAATGCTGTGTGCCTTCTGACTCTTCCACTGACCAGTCCTCCCCCTGTCTCGCTCACCTCAGACCTCCCTATTCCCTGAGACATAACCCGATGGAAATCAGGCCAGTTAATAACCTTACAGTGGCCTCGAACTGTTCGAGATAAAGGAAAAGTCCTTGGTTGAGGCAGACTTCACTCTCGTCTTGTTTTAAGAAGTGGCCACAGCCACCCCAACTTTCAGCCCGCAATGCCCTGATCTGTCAGCAGCCATCCATACCAAGGCAAGACACTCCACCAGCAAAAAGAGTACAACTTGCTGAAAGCTCGGATGATGGTTAGCAGTTTTGTAGCAATAAAGTATTTTATATAAGGCATGTATATTGGTTTTTTCGACCTAATGCTAGTCCACACTTAATGGACTGCAAAATAGTATAAACATGACTTTTATAAGTCATGTTTTGGGAAACCAAAAAGTTCATTTCAGTCACTTGATTGCAGTGGTCTGGAAGCAAACCCACAGTGTCTCCAAAGTATGCCTGTGCTCATTGCTGAGATGAAATACATAGAGGTCAAAAGGCAAAGGGAGTGGGCTCCAAGTCTAACAGCTGGCAACACTTGAACCCAGGTGTTTTGAATCCGGGGCTTTTTCCACACCTCTAACAGGGAAGTTTTGGATGTTATGCAAACCAGAGGCAGAGAGAGGGGAAGATTAATAATTATACAGCTGAAAACATGACCAACAGCAGTCAGCACAGGCTCTCATATTTCTTTAGCTTTTTTTTTTTTTTTTTTTTTTTTAAGAAACTCAGTCTTTGGTCCATGCCAGTCACCAAGAAGAAACAAGATACCAATTCCTTCCCAGTGCAGGACCTCTGGCTGAACTGCATTTTGTTGACCAGCTACTTCGCAGCCTCATCCGGGCCTTCCACCTGGTTTGTATCTGAGCACTGTCCCTCGTGCACCCCACACTCGGGGTTTGTCGGACACCTACTGCTTCTGTAACATGAGAAGAGCCCTGAGGCCTCTCCCTCTGAGCTTATAACTTTGGACTAGAGTCCCCTGGCCCCTGGCTTCTGACCATGACTCTCCACATAGCACGCTACGTGGTAATTATCTGTTCTAGGCATCCTCTCTGGCCTCTCTCGTCTTTTCTACATAGCTGTCCTGCCACGAAGCTGTCACCTCCGGGAGTGTGTGGACATGTCCTATTCATTTCCACATCCCACTGCCTATCACAGCACCTGCCCCACAGCAGGGCCCTGAGGACTGACGAGCGGGACCATCGGGGACGTGAGAACAGGAGGAGAACTAGACTTGCACTTACAGCCAAAACCACATCCATCAGCATGAGGCAGCAGGAATGAGCGAGAGACCGCGCAGGTACCCCAGGAGTGTTGATTTGATGTGCTGGGTCACTGTGGTGCTGTCACACCCGCCCTGGGACCCGGCTCCGGCCCCATCATGGGCCGCTCAAGCCATCTGACTGCTGTGGTGACTGTGCTAGGTGACATACGGCCAGTCCCTCTGGCTTAATGAGAGACCCACAACAATCTGCACTCAAAGCTGAGACATTCCTTTGGCTTCTCTGAGCAGCATGGAGGGAGTGATGAGTCATAGCAAATTGTCACTGACGCATCTTCTGTGAGGTGTGATTTCTCTCCCAGAAGTGTCCAGACTGTGAAGTGCCATCTGCAACCCAGAAATGGAAGCCATTTCTGCGACAGGCTTGATCTGGACTTTGACCACCACATATGTCCCCAGCAGATGAAATTATGGCCAGACCGAGACGTATAGGATGAACCATTTACCATAATCCTTCAGGGACCCCATGACTGGGGTCAGCTTGTAGACCTCTGATTTTGAGACAGTTTTGGAAACACAGGCAAATGTTGACCCAGTCTTCCCAGATCATCGTTGCCACTGTAAGAGAGCCAGATGGCTTAGAAAAATAAATGCGTGGAATTCTTTGTGCAACACCCTTCCCAGGGGAACTGTGCGCTTTCCCCTTCACTTGCCGTGCCCACAAGCCATGGGAAGCATGTGGAAGCTGGTGGAAGAGGGGGTCCCTGTGCCCAAATCGCTGGCCTGTGCTTCATATGGGGGTGGAGAAGCCACTGATGGTGTCAGTTCTGACCACCTAATGTGTGCTGCTTGACACAGTTACTTCACTTAATCTACAGTGTGAACTATGTTCTCCCTTCTAGAAGGAGCCAGGCAGGAGGCAGCTGATGGGACAATGGAGTCATGGCATTTGTCCTTCTGCAGACAACCCTGCCCCCCCCCCCCAGCTTTCCTTCTCCCTCCTGGGTCGCAGTGGAATCCAAGAGGACCCAGCAACCCTGGACACAGGACACTGCATATGGCTATGGTCACATATGGTCCTTCCAGCCCTGCCAAGTCCCCAAAGGACCAGAGACTCCATCCTTGGCCTTGTGGGACTCAGTGTATTCTCAGAATACCTGTCAGTTACCAGAATACCAGAATGCAGGAATTTGGAGAATTGGGGTCAGGGCTCAATTTTACAAATGGGAACAATGGGAAAGGGTCCAGAGCTGAAAGTGCTCATGCTGCAAAGCACACTTGTTTGTCGGGTTATTGGAATGCAAGTGTGTTGGGCGGCATCCCGGGCCACGCCACTTTGCTGCCTAGAGAGCAGCTGTCAGCTACTGGGCTGTGTCCTGTCCTCCTGTAGGGACATTCGTAAGAACGGTGGGGGCTATCAGGCACCCTGCTGAAAAGCCACTCTCCAGATACCCCACGCACCTTTTGTACCCAAATCAAAAAGACACGGGCCCCACTTCCTGTTTACACTTAGGAAGAACACACTTTGGTTGGTACAGGGTGATGATACCACATGTCTCCCCAGTGTCACCCTAAGTCCAGGCTGAGGAGCATGTGATGTTTACGCCTTGCCATGACCCATTTATAGCTGTGTTAGTCATAGTGACCATGGTCCCTCATACATCATTTATGAAGCAGAGTCCACTCAACACTTGTCTGCCTTTAGTCCTTTAACCAGACACTCGGGGACTGTGCAGTGATTACTTCCTCCTAGGGGGTGCTAAATCAGAGAGCCATAAACACAGTGACACTCAAAAGTCGTCAAGAGAAAGGGTGTACCTCGTACTCTGTTTGGTTCCATATGCAATCAATGGCTAACCAGGCCCCCGGTGCCAACTGGCAGAAGCTTTGGAATTGGTTAGAGGGCGTCGGTAGGGTCCTCTGAGTTGATACAGAACGTTCACACACAGTGGCCTCTGCCGATGCCCGCGTGGGGAGGAAGGGAGTACAAACTACACCCGGGGCGCTCTGGAACCTCCCGCGCCAGGGTCAGGGAGGCAGGAGGAAGTGCACCGCACTTAACTCCAAACCCAGAATTCTCTTTGATCCCAAGCAGCCACTCCTAAGGTAAAAGAAACAAAACTTGAAGTAAAAACTTTAAAAACATTTTTCTTAAACCATGAAGCATCCACCCAAATTGGCTTTTGTCCCTCAGGAAGCCTTTGGTGGAGAAAGTGAAAACTGAAAGTTTCTACCAACAACTAGTAAAAGCGGAGAAGATGAGAAAAAGCACAAACAGCAGGATTTTTTTTTTTTTTCAAAATTCTGCACCTAAAATCCAGATTCAAACAGTGTCCTGTGCTGGACATGGAGAATTTGAGTAAAGAAAAGGGAAAATGTGTGTCCAGGTTAAATCTCAGTAAAACAAGTTCAGAAGGTTTTGGGGTTTTGTTTTGTTTTGTTTTGTCTTGTTTTGTTTTTGGTTAATCCTGTTGTATTGAGAACTTGTTGTACTGGATAATCAAGCCAGAGTTGACAGCCGGCAGCTGAGACAACATTGAGCTTGTTTGAGGAGATTTTAGCAGAGAAAGGGGCCAACGAGATCAGTCACGACTGGCAGCCCCTGGTTTTGTGGTCAGTTTCTCTCCATCCAGCAGAGCACAGACCTCCCTGTTTCTAAGGGGGACAGTGACTTTCTGAAGAAACACTGACCCAAGACTTCCCACGCAAAGCACAGCTCACTAGCACCAACCGTAGGCAAAGTGATAAAACAAATGGAGTAGACTGGTATCCTATCCAAGAGATTCTCAGAGGTTCCAAAGATGGCGACCCCCTTTTGTGTTGTTTAGGCCTGAGCATTCAAGGCCTAGAGACAATGGTGCTTGCATCAGAAATATCCAACATCCTCTTTAGAAACATCTGGCAACAGATCTATGGCAGTCACAAGTTCTGGAACATCCAAATGGTAAACCAATTACTTGACATAAGGTTAACAGAACCAATAAAATAAATCTACTGCTCTCTGTCTCTCTCTTCTAAGGTGCCCTGTAAAACATATTGCCATGGAGATGAGCTTAGAGCTGACTGACCTTTTTTGTTTGTTTTTGTGGTAACTAATGATGGTACCAAGAGGTCCAAGGACTCAGTATTCAAATAAAAACCTAGCATTTGATGTTCTGTCAGGCAAAGATAGAACTACAAAGCTTTAAAACTTTTTGAAGATGAGCAGAACTAGAATTGCTCCTCATTTTAGAAATTAGGAAATTAAAATCCAGAGGGTTTGAATCACTGGTCCAAAATCACACAAACTAATTAATGGCTGGTCCAGGATTAAAAAGCCTGTCTGGAGCTCTTTCCCCAGTGCTAAAACTCTTTTTCAAAACTCATATAAAATGGGCACAAGTCATCTGTATGTATTGATGGTATTCGAGACACCTTGCAGGAACAACTGATACAAAGAAATACGTCTGTAGTGTATCAATAATTAGACTTAAACGTTCTTGTACTTGTTCTAATGGACACCAAAATACAGCTTAAAAAATATTTCTTGCCTTCTCAGAATTTAGCAGTATTTCTTTTTTAATATTTTTTTGTCGAGTAAATGCACAAATCTTAAGGGAACAGCCTGATGGATGTTTTTCTATGTATGTGTGTATACCATGTATGACTTTTATTTGTACATAGCTTTTCAACACTACTGGATCTGCCAGCATATCCTCAAAGGTTGGTTGGTTTGTTGGTTTATTTGAGAAATACAAGTTCCAAGAGACAATAAAACAAGTTTCACTTTTGAAAGAAAAGGAAAGGAAGAGAAAAAAAAAAAAACTTGCCATGGTCAGATAAATGGAAAAAGACTGGGTTAAAAACAAAGATAAAGCATTTTCTAAGTTTGACGGTGGCTCAGAGCTTTATTTTCTTTCATTTTTTAATTTAAACTCTAATTAGTTAACATACAGTGCAATATTAGTTTCAGGAGTAGAACTCCGTGATTTATCACTTACGTACAACACCCAGTGCTCATCACAAGTGCCCTCTTTAATCCCCATCACCCAGCTAGCCTAGCCCATACCCTACCCCTCTCCTTCCAGCAACCCTTGGTTTGTTTTCTATGATTAAGAGTCCTTATGGCTTGTTTCACTCTCCTGTTGTTCCCCTTTCCCATATGTTCATCTATTTTTTTTTCTTAAACTCCACATATGAGTGAGATCAAATTGTATGCCTTTCTCTGACTGACTGACTTACTTCGCTTAGAATAATACACCCTAGCTCCATCTGCGTCATTGCAAATGGCAAGATTTCATTCTTTTTGATGGCTGCATAGTATCCCATTGTATATATCCACCACACCTTCTTTATGCATTCATCAGTCAATAGACATTTGGGCATTCTCCATAGATTGTCTATTGTTGTTGATAATGCTGCTATCGACATCAGGGTGCATGTATCCCTTTGAATCTGTATTTTTATATCTTTTGGGTAAATACTGAGTAGTGAAATTGCTGGATTGTAGAGTAGCTCTATTTTTAACTTTTTGAGGAACCTCCATACTGTTCTCCAGAGTGGCTGTACCTACTTGCATTCCCACCAACAGTGTAAGAGGGTTCCCCTCTCTCCGCATCCTGGCCAACACCTGTTATTTGTTGTGTTGTTAATTTTAGCCATCCTGACTGGTGTGAGGTGGTATCTCATCATGGTTTGGATTTGTATTTCCCTAAAGATGAGTGATGTTGGGCATCTTGTCATGTGTCTGTTAGCCATCTGGATGTCTTTGGAAAAGTGTCTCATCATGTCTTCTGCCCATTTCTTAACTGGATTATTTGGTTTGGGGGTGTTGAGTTTAATAAGTTCTTTTTAGATTTTGGATACTAACTAGATTGCTTTGAGTAGTATAGATGTTTAAAAATGTTTGTTCTTCCAACCCATGAGCATGGAACACTTTCCCATTTCTTTGTGTCAGGTTCAATTTCTTCCATAAGTGTTCTAGAGTTTACAGAGTACATACAGATCTTTTATCTTCAGAACTTTAAATATGACAGATGTATATTGTGTGTTTCGGGTGGTGGGGATGACACCATGTAGTGTTTTCAAAATTGACTTTGTTACTGAATCATTCTTCTGGTTTTCTAATGTTTGTATTCTTTTTTCATTAATCATTCATTAATTCACAAATAGTGTCTGTAGTATTTCATCAAGTGGACACCCTAGAGTTTACTTAATCATAATCCTATTAATGGGTATTTGGGTTTTTAATCAGTTTTGCTATCATAAATGAACAAAGCTTTTTCCACATGAACATTTTCTTTAGGATGGCTTCCATCAAGGCCTAACTGGGCTGGGGGAGATAGAAATTTGTCATGGCTGGAACTTTATTTACTAAGCCCCACACCTTCATTGTGTAGGCTAGTGGGGTGCCTCCTATACAGAAGACTCTCAGTATCTATGGAAGGAATAAGCAGGCGTCTGTTTCATGATCATTTTCCCACTCCTCTTGGTGAATATTATAAGAGGAAAATTGGTAACTCTTTTTTCATGGAACATCCCTTTGATTACTAGCAAGGCTGCACATTTCCTCATGCTTCTCTAATTATACATCCACTTTTGTGAATTGTGAGTTCATTTCCTTTATCTGTTTATCTATTAAGGTGTTAGTGTTTTGCTTCCCAATTTTCATGGGCTCTTTATATAATTGCACATTTCATGCAAAACAATTTTCTTGATAGAGCTTGCTATTTAACGTTTGGATTTTTTTCAAGTACAGACATTTTTTTTTAAATTAGTAAGATTTTGAAAGATGATTCTGCTGGCTCTTCTTTTTTTAATTAAAGTTTTAAAAGTTTTTTTTATTTGAGTGTAGTTGCCACACGATGTCACATTAGCTTCAAGTGTACAACGTATGCGATTGGACAAGTCTATCCATTATGCTATGCTCACAAGTGTAGCTCCTGTCTGCCACCAGACAGCGCTATGACAGTACCACTGACTATATGGCTTTTACTTCTTTAAGAAGTTACCTAGGGAAGGTTAAACCAGTGCCTTCATTTTCTTTCCCCCAAATTATTCCAGCCATGATTTTAAGTTGGTTACAGCCAGACCCTACCTTTTGAAACCATCATTAAAGGACTTGAATTCTATCATCTTAAAAGGGGTAAGAGGTCAAAAAAGAAGGATATTCATGGGAAGGAAAGAAGCATCCCTTTGGAGATGTAAGGTCACATTTATAGGCTTTTGGAAATCACTCCCAAAGCTGTAGGGCAGGTTGTTTTTAAACTACCCAGAACAAGAAGCATAAACTTGGCTGCAAGTTAGAATCTCATGGAGAGGTTTTTTTAAAAATCCCAAGGCCCCAGGGGCGCCTGGGTGGCTCAGTGGGTTAAAGCCTCTGCCTCCGGCTCAGGTCATGATCTCAGGGTCCTGGGATCGAGCCCCGCCATCAGGCTCTCTGCTCCGCAGAGAGCCTGCTTCCCTCTCTCTCTCTGCCTGCCTCTCTGTCTACTTGTGATCTCTCTCTCTGTCAAATAAATAAAACCTTTAAAATACATATATATATTATGAACATCAGCCTCTCGTGCTTAGGCAGGGTTGAGAACCACTGGCCTAGAAGGGCTTCTCAGTCTTAATGTCCATAGGAAGCACCCAGGGATCCAGTTAAACTGCAGATTCTGACTCAGGAGGTCTGGGGTGGGGCCTCGGTTGTGTATTTCTAGCAGCCTTCCGAGAGATGCCGTTACTTTCGGTCTGTGGACTACACTTTGAGAACCCAGGCTCTAGAAGAGTCCTTCTCAATGTGTGGGGTGGTGTTTTGCCCCCGCCCATGGCCATGTGGCAATATGTAGAGACATTCTTGGTTCCGATGTCCAGAAGGAGGAGGTGTCCCTGGCATCTGGTGGGTAGAGTCCAGGGACGCTCTAATTATCCTCCAGGGCCTGGAAAACCCCCACCCGGAAGAGTCATCCTGCCCAAATGTGAATATTGCTGAGGTTGAGAAACGCTTCTGTGAAAGAAAATGATCCCAAACCTGAGCTGGGACAGCTGGGTGCTCTGGTGTGACGAGTCGTCCCTTCTGGTGCATTTCTGATAAAACATAAGAATGATTTTCTGATCAACTTTAATTAGATTAAGAGCCCTTCCTGGGAAATTAACTTACCTACCTCACTAAATTAGCCTTGTAACAGGGTTTAATGACCACTCCTACCTGGTCTAACAGGGTTACCTAACCACATTATTTCCTATTACTAGCCTTTTGAAGCCTCTTTAAGCAACTTTGTTTTTGTTTGTTTTATTGAAGTTTGGTGGACGCCCAGTGTTACATTAGTTTCAGGTGGGCAGAATAGTGTTTCAACAAGTCTCTGTGCTATGCTGTGCTCACAGGTGTAGCTAGCGTCTGTCATCGTGCAATGCCTACAGTACCACTGATTCTGTTCCCTGGGCTGTACCTTCATCCCCGTGACTTATGCAGCTCATGACTGGAAGCCTGTATCTCCTCCTCCTCTTCTTTAAACAACTTTGAAATAAAGCTTTGACATGTACTTGCAATCAGTTCATCAGAGGAGGGGTCCACACCCTTTTGCCTTGCCAGCCACCAGAATGGTTCCCAGGTGGGACCCTGTTTAAATGCTCAGCTAATGCTTACCGAGTACCTACTGTGGAGACATTTTAGCGTAGACTCTGCCTTCAAATCCCGGCTCTCCTGCTTCCTAGCTGCGTCTCCTTGGGCAGGTGTTCTTTTGAAGTGCAGGAAACTAATAGTATCAAGCGTATAGGGTTGTCGGGAGCATAACTTATTAAAGCATTTAGCAGAGTGCCTCCCATGTAGCAAAAGAAGGGAAAAAAAAGCTCACAAGTCCCACAAAAAAGCTTCTAAGTCAACACCTCCCTTCCTCCCCTTTGCCTTCCAAGCAAGATTCAGTCTTTGTCATCCTGGCTTGAAGCTCGTTGTGGTGCCGATGGTTGGTGGAAGTCTGAGTGGCTGGAGTGGAGAATTGAAACAAGTGTCCTGAGTTGAAATTTCAGAAAAAAGAACAGCTGGGGCAGTCAGTGGATAATTGGGTTTCAGGGAAATAATGAAGAGATAGTGGGGTAAGAGGTCTGAAGGGTAAAGGGATCTTGGGCTGATCACGAATCAAGTCAAGAGACTTTTTGGGCTAGTTCTACCATGTGTTTTACAATGTAAATCCTGCTTAGATGAAATCTGCATTCATTTTTGAGGCCATTTTTGGCAACCAATTTATGCTTCTTTCAGATGTGGCTTGGGGCTTAAATGTGCTTAAATGGTCTTAAGGTGGACACTAAAATGCCTGGCTTTAATTTGATTACATCATACGTGAGAAGAGGTATTAGGCACTGTGGCTACCCTAGGGGACACGTTATTCCCATTCAAGAAACTGAACGTCTAGAAGGACAGTCATAATAAAATAAATGGTAGTCGCTGTGGGTGCTCTCCAGTTAAGAGGCCATGGAAGGGCCTTTCAGAAAGTCTATTTCAACTGAGACTCAATGAGGAGTAGGAGGCAGCCAGTAATGGGTATGGGAGAAAGACTTGAGAAGAATATTCTGAGCATGTGTAGCAGCCTCGTGTCAGCATGGCACCTCCATGAACTGGGAGAAGTTCGCTAGGGTTGGAGCAAGGAATGCTCTGAGCGGAACCGAAATGCAAGATGGGGAAAAACTGGTGAGTATGAGCCAGTTCACGCGGGCCCTGGGGGTAGTGGGGAGCCATTGAAGGATGTTCAGCAGGCAGTGACATATCACTTTTCTGATTTTTCTTTTTTCTTTTCTTTTCTTTTATTTTTAAACGTCTGTTGACTGCAGGGCTCTGGCAACTAAAAACAAGTGAGAAAAGGCTTTGAGAACTGAAGTGCACAGGTCACTTTGACAGCTGTGGGCCATTAATGCTCCAGTTGTTCGGTGAGGTCACCTGTGTGACAGCAGCAAGAATGGCGGGTGAATGGAGTTTTGCAAACCTTCTTTCAAGGTGAGGAGAGGGGTCAAACATGTCAGAACCTCCTAGCACTTGTCCAAGGGCTCTTGCCTTAGGATTGAGGAAGGAGGCACTTCGCCATTAACAAAGGCCCAAGTGCTCCTCAGTGAAGCTGAAGCATTTCAGCTCCAGATGCAAGACTTTCATCAAGGGCTTAGGAAAATTCCCATAGGTCACACAAGCATTACTCGGAGAACTAAATACGAAACAAATCGCAAGTGACCACAGACTGCTGGGCAGGCACTGGGAACTAATACCAAGCTCTCACCTGTCAGTTCGCAGTATTTTGTGGGTTAGGAAGAATGTGAGCTTAAATAGAGCAGAAATGGACAGTCTCTCCAATCCCAAGGCTTAATTTATTGAATAGGGGAAATAAGCCTTGGGAAGGAGACAGATCTGCTCCTAACGATTTAACCATTAATGAAGCCCTGCTATAAATGGAACTCAGGAGAGAAGGTAGCGTGGCAGAGGGCAAAGGAGTGGGCCCCATTAGACAAAATAGGTCAGGCAGGGAGAGAGTCGTCCTGTCTCCTGACTAGTTACGGTGATCAGAGATGACAGGCCTTGTCATTTTTTAACTGATAGAAAAGGAACAGAGAATAAAGAAAAGGTTTCTTTCTTGTTGTCTTTCTTGTTTCACCCTCAGAAATCAAAAGAAAGAGCAGGGAAACATCATAATATGGAAATAAGCCGAGGAGTGAGAACAGCATGCAAAAGGTAAAATTTATTCTTCGAACACTGGATTTTTAGTTGTCTTCTGGATTTGCCTTCCCTTAGAGGTTCTGCTTTTTTTCTCCCTCCTTCTGGAGCACTTCCTCCCTAATGACTCAAGGAAGTGAAGAAAAACCTTCCCTGAGTGCTTGGAATATACACTTGGCTTATACATTGTCTGGTTTCTGAAGGCTTCCTCTGTTAAAACATCAGGGAAACTGGCTTCACATTTGGAAAAAATCTTTCCAATCTTCCCAAAGATAAACAACATTTGGTGTTTTAAATAAATACAAGAAACTGTGGGTGGTAAGGATCGGTGGGGTTGAAAGAAAAACAAATATTGAAATGTTAAGGCTACGTGACTTTGGGCAAACCTCACTTCTCTGGACCTCAGTGTTCTCATTGGTTTAAAAAAAACAGACATTAGGAGAAGGAAGGGAAAAATTAAGCGGGGGAGGTCAGAGGGGGAGACGAACCATGAGAGACTGTAGACTCCAGGAATCAAACTGAAGGTTTTAGAGGAAAGTGGGTTAGAAGACGGGTGAGCCCAGTGATGAGTATTAAGGAGGGCATGCATTGCATGGAGCACTGGGTGTTATCCGCAAACAATGAATCATGGAACACTACATCAAAAACTAATGATGTACTGTATGGTGACTAACATAACATAATAAAAAAGTTATAAAAAGAAGGATGCTATTGCAGGCATCCTCCCAGATGGCCCCCAGTAAATCTTGCCTCCTGGTAGTCATACCCGTACGTAGTCCCATCCAATACTGAACAGGACTGACATGGGTAATCAGTGCCATAACAGAAATGACAGAGTGTGACTTCTAAGGATAGGTCATAAAAACCACTGCGGTTCCACCTTGCTGTCTCTTGGATTACTTGCTCTGGGGGAAGCCAGCCACCGTGTTGTGAGGGCACAAAAGCAGCCCACTGGTAAGGTCCACATGGGAAAGCACCAAGGTCTTCTGATAACAGTCATCACCCATTAACCAGTGGCATGAGTACACCATCTTGTTAGTGGATCTTTCAGTCTTTGTTAAGACTTTAGAGGATTGTGGTCCCAGCTGACATTTTGACTGCAACCTCATGAGGGACTTCAGACCAAAACCACCCAGCTCATCCACTTCTAAATCTCTGACCCCCAGAAACTCTGATATAATATTTATTATTGTTTTAAGCTGCTGGGTTTGGAGTAATTTGTTATGCAGCAATAGATAATACAGTTGCCCAATAGCCAGATTGTGGAAAGAGCCCAAATGTCCATCAACTGATGAACGGAGAAAGAAGTGGTATATATCTATAATGGAATATTACTCATCCATCAAAAAGAATGAAATCTTGCCATTTGCAATGATATGGTTGGAGCTAGAGTGTATTATGCTAAGTGAAATAAGTCAGGCAGAGAAAAGACAAATACCATATGATTTCACTCATATGTGGAATTAAAAAAAATAAAACAAAGAACGGGAAAGAGAGAGGAAAACCAAGAAGCAGACTCTTAACTCTAGAGAGCAAACTGCTGGCTACCAGAGGAAAGGTCGGTGGGGGAGATGGGTGAGACAGGTGATGCGGATGAAGGAGGGCCCTTATCGTGATGAGCACCAGGTGATGTATGGAAGTGCTGAGTCACTGAATTCTATACCTGAAACTAATATGGCACTGTATGTTGACTAGTTGGAATTTAAACACACACACGCACACACGCGCACACACACACACACACACACACATATACATATGTAATACAGTTGCTGTAAGCCAAGTCCAGCTCTTGTATTTTATGTATCAATGAATAGGTGTTACTGGTGGGAAGCACACAAAACGGCACTTATGTCAAAAACCAGATCCTTAGCCACAGGAACATACTGCTTTGAGCATTTCTGAAATGTTCAGCAGCCAGACATTAGAGACCTGGTATCTTGAGAACTCATGGATTCAATTTTGTGGGCACAGGCCAGCTGACTGATCTTGAACCAAAGCTTATAAGACAACTCTTTAGCACTCAAAGATTAGTGCTTTGCACATCATACCAAAAAACATAACCCCCTTGTATTATGTTTACACCCAAAGACTGAGCAAGTTAAAAGAAACTCCAATTGAATGGGACTTCCTTGGACTCTCCTCTTAATGAGTCACTCCAAAGGGTGCAACTGGGATTATTTGGAGAGAACAGCAACCTAGCAGTTTTTAGAGTGAGATGGATTGGGACAGGCCTTAAAAGTTGCTGAATTCACAGTGAAACCCAAGTGACTCTCCAGTGTAGGGGACATATCCAGAAAGCAGGGAGTATAGAGAGGACCTACTGGGCTGGATTGGACTAAGTGACACTGATGGTCCCCTGACCTATGAGAATATGGCTGGCTAAATACACATTACAATACTGACAAGGCACACAGCACACTCACTAGAGGGGATGAGATTGTCTTCAATATGGGTATTGCCCTGGGCTCAATGGCATCCTGGATAACACTATCTCTTCCACATGTCCTACCCCAAACAGAAGCTGTGGCTCACCATTGGATCGCCCTATGAATAAGTGTACATCTGTGCTCCAGGCCTTTCCAACAATGCTTGGCTATATCCCACACCTAGGGACTTTCATCCTAGCAACCAACCAAAGAAATACTTTCCTAAGCAAGAAACATTTCATTTTGGCTTGTCCTGGGAAGAACTGAGAAACATTCTCTAACTCAGTCCTTCTGACCCAAGCTGCACATTAGACTCACCTTATGTGCTTGTGAAATATACTCCTCCCTCAAAGAGTTCATCAGGTTGGTTTAGGTGATTAGTTCATTGGGTTAGTTAGTTTAATCTAGGTGATGTTGGGTGCAGCCCACACTGAGGACCTCAGGTCTAACTGCATCCAGCAATTCACTGCTGCCTGATTCAAAGACTATGATAACTAGAATAAAAACAACTGATTCCCACCCAAAGCCCAAGACCTGGGCACTCAGTTGTTCAGAAAGAAACTGGCTTCTGTTCTTATGTCATATTTGACATAAAATTTCTTTTCAGTCAGCCAAGTAGCTGTGATCCTGGTCATGTCTTGTGTTGGACTTGAAAAGTGTTCAAATTTGGAATCTCTTTTGGGTTTTCTTTCTACTTCCTGGATAGCCCTGACAGTATACCTAAGTGAAGATTATCAAACCCGGCTTTTTGGTCTCTGCATATATTTGAAACATGACAAGGCCTTCCTTAGAAATATTTCTATAGAGATTGGAAAAATGATTTTTCCTCTTTCTTCCCAATCACTGCATCCAGGGATGTCTTTGTAATATTTCTTACAACCTCATGTGAATGTAGGATTATCTCACTGTAAAAAGTTTTAAAAGGAAACCACATGGTAGGCAGGATTTCGCCTGTGGGCCCTAGTTTGCCAACAGTTGGATTGTAACAGTGTCTAATGGTTACAGAAATTAACGCTGAATCAGGTTAAGTGACTGGTAGGTGAGTTGATGCCACTGGAAGAATTCTCCATCCATTATATTAGGGTATTGATATGTTGGAAGACTACATAAATTTAAAGAAGTCATAAACAGCATTTATTACATTGGTATATTAAAAAAAAATTTTTCCTTCTGAATTTACACAACACATTTCACGTCCATGGCACTTATCCTATCTGCCACATGGGGAGTTAACCTGGGGTAAAAGGTTAAGAGCCAGATAGAATCTTGCTCACCCCTTTGTCTAGTTGGACTACCTTGGGGGAAGTCACATAACCTGTCTGTGCCTCAGGTTTGTCACCTGCAAAATGGAGCTCTTACGTATACTCACTCATTTAAGAATCACAAGGTAAAATAGCTGGCACAGTGCCTGACCTTCAGAAGCACTGTCATAAACATTAATGATTGCTGCTACATAGATGCTTTGTGTATCGAAATTTCAGCAAAGAAGTTTGACGAAGTTTCTCACTATACCTTTGGATACTAGCTATAAAACTGTGGACCCGATGATGGGTTAGGTAGAGATTTCGAATGACTAGGCCTAAACAGTCTTGGTTAGTGGCTCTAGGTCAGTGGTTCTCAAATTGTGGTCCCCAAACCAGCAGCAGCAGCCCACAGGAACTTGTCAGAAATGCAGATTCTCATACCTACCCGAGACCTACTGAATCACAAACTCTGGGTGTGGGGCCCAGCAGTTTGAGTTTCAGGAAGCCCTCTGTGTGAAGCCGACACCAGAGAAAGCGAGAATCTGCTGGAGGCCCATCTAAAGGGTTTCCGTTGCCACAGACCACAGGATGCTGTCCTTGGTGCTGGCTGGTCCCCACTCTCCTCAAGATCTCAGTTTAAAGAAAGGGATGAGCTTGCTTCTTAAATTGACGCATCAGATGCACAAAGCCAGCCTGGAAGGATAACAACACCACTGGACGCTAGAATATGGACCTGAAAAGATGTCAGTCAGCTGGGAGTGCCAGCCGAACTTTACAAAGTCATTTTAATTTTTAATGGAGATAGCTTTATTTTCACCTATCTCAAGTTTTTAACTCAAGTTTCTTGGCATTTTAACTCCTACATGTTTGGTGAAGCTGTCAGTAGTGACGTGGGAATCCAGGCCCTGTGTTCCTCATTAGCACCGTGGCCAGCGCTGCAAGATCGTGATGGGCTGACCACGAGTGCGGGAGCAAAGCCCTGCCTGCCGTCTCTTGACATTTTGTAATCTGATCACATCATGAGAAAGGGTGCCACCCACGAGGGAAAATGGGGTCTGGAGTCAAGTGTGAAAGATTGGTAGTGAGATGGTGAGGAGATTCAGGGGGCACACTGCCATTTGCCGTCCGTGCTGCTCTCCAAACTCTCTCGGCGAATTTGTGTTCTCTGAACCATGAGCTCCTCTACCCACGTACAGGGAGTCCCTGTCAGCCAGGGGCTCTGAAACCAGCTGGGTTGGTGGTGTGGCCCATTCCTGGCAGTGGAAGCAGATCTATAATTGGTCCATAATTGAATTGGATTTGGCTCAGAATGATTCCCAGGCTCTCTCTCCCCTGACAGATAACCAGCAGTAAACTTCATATGTGATTCTGCTGGGAATCCAGGATGCCATTTCTTGGCTGATGGTGACAATGGAGAGCTTTCTGGGAGAGTTTACCTTTAGGGGGATGATTTCAGGGTTTCTTAAACTGGAGTCTTCCCCGGGGCCAATTGTTTGTCACCTGGTCTTTCTGAAATGAAGACATTTCAACCTGATTTTCAAATGTGTGTGTGCATGTGTGTGATGTGATGTGATGTGATGTTTATATGTATACAATATGGGGCGGGTGTGATGTTTATATGTATACAATATGGGGCACCTGGCTGGCTCAGTCAGTCGAGCATGCTGCTCTTGATCTTAGGGTCATGAGTTCAAGTCCCACATTGGGCATGCAGCCTACTTTTAAAAAATTAAAGAAATAAAATGAAGGATACAATATGATCGTTTAAAATGAGACAGCAAGAAAACCATACATAGAGATGAAAGTTCAGATAGTACATTTCCTTTGAGTTATATTTATAGATAGAAGTAGATAGATTAATCCTAGCTCTCTTTTCATGTCCATGAGAAAAATTCTCCTGCCTATAACCAGAGCCATTGCCTGTTCAGTTCTGGCCCGTGGTGTGGGTTGTAACTAACCCTTCTTTGGCACCTGCTGGGGACTGTGTGGTAATCCTACTTTCCTGATTAAAAGAGATCACACCCATTTTTATAAATGCACTTAGCTAGGCTTGGTTAATAACTGGTCTTAAACTTTCTCTGGAAGGAGATGATGACACATCCCATAGTCTTCTACCCTATGAGAAGTTGGAAGTCACATGAGAAGGACCTGCAAATTCAGTGCCCTGCCTGTCTCACCAACTGTTGTGAGCCTCACAAGAGAACACAGAAGCACTTTGGAATTCTTAAAATCAAATGCAAAGGCTTGTTAATATTATTGCTACTATTAGCCTCTCGTTAAAATATGTGATTTCATTTTTGCTATTAAACTCCAAACAAGCCTCCTGATGCACCTCCCTCCCCCGTAAGTGGCCTATTCACAGTGGCTGAGTTTGGCTCCTGTGTTTGTTAATGTCTGCCTGCTTATTTCACTCTTATTGCAAAGTCAACATTACTTAATGATCAAGTTAAATAATGTCAGGAAGAGGGAGAGAACACTCCTGGAGAGTAAGAATAGGTGCAAGTTGGATGTGAATGGGGCAAAAGCCAGGACAGGATGTCATAGAGAAGACACCCAGGGCACTTTCTGGATGTTTAGATTCAAACGGATCTTGTTTTTTGTTTCTAAACCAGACTCCAACCGTACATAGTCTGTGCACCAAAGATTCCTAAAAAGATGAGATGCCTCTTTTTTGGCCATCAAGCCCGTTCGAAATGCTCCATAAAATGGTGTCTCAAATGCATTGTTTCCCTGTTCCTTGATAGTAGAATGGCAGCTTGACCTTCCGAATGTTTCTTACACTGATTTTCTAAGGGGAAAAGTCTGAAATTACGAACCAGATGTATTTGCTGCTTAAAAATGGTTGGGGGGTGGGGATGGAAATCCCTTCAAGTCTCCAAAACAAAATGAAAGTGCTCGAGTGAAATGTTTGTAATTTTACTGCCCAGAAAAGGGCTTGGGAAGCTGGAGCTGCTGCAGGTTTTGAAAAATGGGGCTGCAGTGCCTCCTCCAGGAGAAGGAGTGTCCGTGCAGCTTAGAACGTTTGAACATTTCAAGCTCAGATGATGCAGGGTAGGCGGCAGCTAAGAAAGAGAGCCTCTTGGAGACTTCCACGGGGGCTATGGTGAGCACCTTTGAGTCACAGCCAATGAGTGGGATTTCACTGTCAGTGAGCTCTTTCTTATTCCCTGGCAAAAGATGCAATTCAGTGTTTCTCAGCCTCAGCGCGACTAATGTTTCTTGTGGGGAGCCACCCTGGACAGCAGTGTGGGACGGTCAGTGGCATCCCTGACCTCAACCCAATAGACGCCAATAGTATCTCCCCTGAGGTGTGACAAACAAACATTTCTCCAAACGTTGCAAAATGTCCATAGGGTAGGGAGCAAAATCACACCTGTGAGGTAGCTACTTTTCCTTCTTTTTCAGACAAAGACACAGAGCAATTACCCAAATCACAGACCAAGCAAAGCTGGGACCTCGACCTACACTCGAGTCACCTCTAACATGTTTGCTCTTCAACCTCCTTTCAGTAGAATGTCTGTTTTCCACCTCCTCTCTAGAATCTTCATCACCAACATCCAAAGCCTGTGTCTTTTCTTCATTCATGCTTAGGTTCCCTCTGTCATCGTCACCCACCTGCCCCATAAGCTCCTGGAGGGCCCCTGCCTTGTAGGACCTTCCTCCGACAGCGCTACCTGGCCTATAGTAAGTGCCTGGATGTTCACTTACTAAATTCATGAATCATTCCAGTACTTTCCACCTTCCCACTGAAATCCAGTTCATGCTGTTAACTTACATTATGAAGAAAAATGTTAATTCAGCCAAAGTAAATTCCAAGTAACCCACGTACAAAATTATTAAAAGATGAAATGTAATTGAGTCTAAATAAATGGATATTTGAATACCCAGAATTTAATAAACCTGTTCGGTAAGTTCTCAAAAATTAATCACTGCCTCTGGAACTAAAGGGCAGCCATGATCCCTATCATCTGCGTCCAGAATCGGGGGCGAGATGAGAGCTAGGCAGTGCGCCGTGTGTATCCCTTGCTGAGGATTAGCCTGTGCCTGCTACATGTCAGGGCAGGTCTTCTGGGGAGGTAGGGAGGAAGGGCCACCATCCTTTCTACAGAAGGCAGCCCATGACGCTGGGGCAGTGCGACCCGCTTGCTTTCTGCTGTCTTTCCAGCAGTCAAGATGAACTGTTCCGAGCAGCCTTTCTGCCACCGGCCTGGACAAAAGTGACTCCAATCTGTCGACTGCTTAATAGAAATTTCCCTCCCCGAGAAGCCAATTGAGGGACCCTGCCTGGGATGAAAGCAGCCACCACCTCGCCATCTGCATAAAGCCCTAAACCAGAGGGTGTGGAATGATCAGTTCCCAGGCAGGGAGCGGTGGCGAGGGAGTACGAGGGAAATGTGCAAGTCTTGATTTGCTCCTCGTGATGTGATTGCTTCTCCTTCTCAAATGCCACAACGTGTGCAGGGAGTTAAAACGAGCAGTGTTGTCACGATGCAGCCAAGCCTGATTAGACAGCCTGGAATTCACTTCCCCAGTTTTTCTGTGTGGGCTGCACACAGCGGGAGAGGGAACGAGAGAAAAGCCTTCAGGGGTAGGAGCCGGCTGCCTACCGATGACACAAAGATGCCTGCCAAGCCCTCGCTCATCCCCAGAGAGGAGCGAAGGCGGCCTCTGCGGAGGCCTGGTGTTCCTCTGGGGCCATGTTGTCAGCACCGAGCCGGCGCCGTGTCAGCCCCAGCATGGCCACGGTCCCTGCCGTTCCAACCCCTTCTCCTTTCCTTGTCCACTCCTTCCCTTCGCCTTTCTCTCCATTTCTCTCTTTCATGCTCTCTCTGATATTTATGGGTATTAACCCTTCCACTTTTTCAAGACCTTTAAGAAGAGCGCATTGTTATTGTGCTCCTCGGCCGCGTTCTGCGCCTTCACCTGAAGCCTGGTAGACAGTCGGATTCGTATTTGAGTTGACAACACTGATATCCTCTGCACTTGGCACATGCTTTGTGCTTAATGAATGCTTGTGGAATGAATGAATGCATGCATGAATGAATGAATGAACAAAGGAACGAACGAATAAAGCAACGTGTCAGAGTTACAGTGTCACCTCTTTGTGAAGGTGACAGTTTCTGCAGTCTCTTTAGCCTTTGCTTGTTTTACTCCGACCTAACACAGTGAAATATTTGCAAAGCCTGGAAGATACAACTAAGAGAACATGTTAAAAGAATGAAGTTGGTGGGGCACCTGGGTGGCTCAGTGGGTTAAAGCCTGTGCCCCCAGCTCAGATCATGATCTCAGGGTCCTGGGATCAAGCTGTGCGCGTGGGCTCGCTGCTCAGCGGGGAGCCTGCTTCCCCCACCCCCCACCTGCCTCCCTGCCTACTTGTGATCACTCTCTCTGTCAAATAAATAAATAAAATCCTTTTTAAAAAAAAGAATACAGTTGGGTGACAGTAATTAAAAGGAGTGGCTACGGAGTATGACAGATGACAGTTTGCATCTCACCTCCATGGCTTACAAGTGCGGTGACCCTGGTTAAGTTTGTAAACACTCCTAGCCTTCTTTCCCCCATAAGTTCCCAGGCAGCATCGTATATACCCCACGTAGTCAGCGTGAGGAGTGAATGAGATAATGTATATGAGGCACAAGCCATGCATCGGGCATCCCCTGAGCACATACTACATCTAGTAATGGTAATGAGGGCAATAAAAATGATGACATTGACATTGGTGCTGATTATCACAAATGCTTAACATTCATATTTTAAAAGACTTTATGAGCTGGTAAGATAACCTACTGCTTCCTGATATATTTAAGATGGAAAAATAACCTGCAAAAAATAGTTGTGTTTAAGGCCTAATACTACAACTCGGGAATGTTCCATATTACCATACGCCATAAATATATTTTGTTTACCAGTTGACAAAAGAATTCTATTTAAGAGGGGTTTATTTTTATTCCTCAGTCTCTGATGACCGTAAAGAGATAATAAATACTGGGCCATTAATTATTATTCTTTTTATTAATGCTTTCATTTCTATAAAATACAACACACTGATTGTTTGGAAAGGTAAGTTTGCAAAAAGTCAGTCCTGACGTCAACCTTTACACTAGGTAAATCAGGGTTACTTACTCTCAGCACTACTAACAATTTGGGACTAGATCATTGTTTATTTTGGGCTAGGGGGAGGGGCCCGTCCTGGGCATTGTGGGACATTTCCTACCATCCCTGGTGTCTTCGCATTTGGTGACAGTAGCAGCCCATACCCATACCTCCTTACAGGTGTGACAACTCAAGCTCAAGTCTGCAGATTTTGCCCCCCCCCCAACCAATCCCCAAACTAGGGAGACGGGGTCATGTGTTCCATGTGTTGCAAGCAGGGCAAGTTCTGCCGGCTGTCGCCAACCCTTAGCCCATGGAAATCTATGTGCTAGTGTCCAAGGCTCTACAGAGTTGGGTCCTGAGTCACCTGGGCCTTCTACCACGCTCCCTGGAGGTGTGTTTCTCTGCTCTCAGATCTGCTCCCCAATTCCAGCTCCCTCCCACTGGCTCAAGCACAAGGCCCTCCAGATCTCTGTTTTATGGGGACCCATCCGGATAGCGTTTGTGTGTTTGCTGTGGAGAGGCTCTTAAAGCAACCGCCACAATCAGCTCAAAGTCTTCTTGTGTTCACCCTGAAGAGCACTTTGTTCCCAAACAGTTTGTAACCAGGGCTTAGAATAATAGCTTTGCTGGTCAGGAAAACAAATGAATAAAACCTTGATGCAGTTCAGAACCACAGCAGAACTCATCTTTATCCTAACCAAGTGGAGAGTAAAAGAAAAAAAAAAAAAAAAAGAAGAACATCACAAATCAAAAGAAATATGGCTCCACTAGAGAGTGAAAATTTTCAGGATAAAGCCATTTCCTTCCAAGAAAGTGAATAGAGCTTCTGTAGTTGAGTCAAAGCAGGAAGCATTTTAAAATTGAAGGAAAAATTTCCAGCAAATCTCAGAGAAGATATTTGGAGGGGTTTCTTTTCTTTCTTTCTTTCTTTTTTTAATATTTAGTTCTGTATACAACAATAAATCAGTCCTTTGTCTTCTAGAAAAGAGAAGAGGTTATGAAATCATGATAAGCCAAACACTATGAGAAATAAATCATCTTAATTCTGGAGACCACAAAGAAGCATAAAAAGTATTCTTAGGGGAAAACGTAGAGTGGAAAAAGCAAGATACGAAATCGTACACGTGCTGTGAATAATGCTATGTAAGGAAAAGTAGAAGCAGAACCGGTTCCCATTTTTGCCTAATTACCCTGTCCCAGGTGCCATACCCACATATGCTTTCTTAAATCTATACATCTCCCTGATCCTTCACGACTACCCGATGAGGAAGACACCATTTCCTACTTTTTATGAAATGAGGGAATAGAGACCCTGAGCTCAAAACTGCAAAGGTAAAAGGTAATGGGACCAAACTTTCCATGACCCGATAACCCCAAATCCCATATCATTAACAGCTTTGTTGTACTGTATCCAACATGTAAACTCAGAAGAAAACAACTGGAGGGGCAGCTATCAAATTGAGTAAAATGGTGATCTTATGGGTGATTATTTTGATGTTCCCACCTTCTGTTATGGTATTTATACAAATTGATTTTTAAAGTGTATTACATCTTACATTTGAAAGGAAGGATATTTCCATGTACACATCAATTTAATCATCTGCCACATACATAGAAATCAGTTAGGTTTAGGATAATCAAGAACATGTTTCCCCAAATGGAGCACTAATATGGATTTGATTGGTTGGTTATTGATTTAAGATCTTTCTTCTTTAACGTATGTGTTTAGAACTGTAAATTTCCTTGTGAGCACTGCTTTTGCTGCATCCCACAAGGATACTGTATTTTTGGTTTTGTTGTCTCAAAGTATTTTCTAATTTCCCTTGTGATTTCTTCTTTGACTCATTGGTCATTCATCAGTGTGTTATTTAAGGTCCACAACCTGTGGATTTCCCAAACTTCCTTCTGTTACTAATTTTTAATTCCATTCAACTGTGGTCTGTGAACATACTTTGCTTGATTTCATTCCTTCTAAACTTACTGAGACTTACTTTATGACCTAACCTGTGGCCTGTCCTAGACAACGTGCCATGTGCACTTTAGAAGAATGCGTCTTCTGTTTTGGGGTGGGACATTCTATAGATGTCTCTTAGATATATTTGGTTTATAGTAGTATTCAAGTCTTCTATTTCTGCTGTAGACTGAATGTTTATGTCCACCCAAATTCATATGGTGAACCAGTAATCCCAATGTGATGGCTTTGGGAGGTAACTAGGTCATGAGAGGAGAGCCCTTTGGAATGGGATTAGTGCCCTTATAAAAGAGACCCCAAAGAGCTCCTTTATCCCTTCCACTGTGTGAGGATCCAGTGAGAAAATGGCCAGGAAGCAGGGCCTCGTCAGACCCCAGATCTGCTTGCATCCCGATCTTAGACTTCCCAATCTCCAGAGGTATGAAAGATAAATTTCTGTTATTTATAACCCCCCAGTGTATGATATCCCATTATAGCATCCCCAGAAGACTAAGACAGTTTCCTTTTTGATCTTCTGTCTACTTCTATCCGTTGTAGAAAGTGGGGTATTGAAATCTGCTGTTATTATTTTTTTACAGCTTTGATTTATTTATTTGACAGAGATCACAAGTAGGCAGAGAGGCAGGCAGAGAGAGAGGAGGAAGCAGGCTCCCTGCTGAGCAGAGAGCCCTACATGGGGCTTGATCCCAGGATCCTGAGATCATGACCCGAGCCGAAGGCAGAGGCTATAACCCACTGAGCCACCCAGGCGCCCCGAAATCTGCTGTTATTATTGTTGAACTCTCTATCCCTCCCTTCAGTTCCATTAGTTTCTGCATCATGCGCTTCAGGGGTCTGGTGTTAGGTACTAAATGCATTTTTCATCAAACGACAGGTACCTCAATTTGCCCTCCTGCCAACGCTCTCAAAATTAGCCCTTGAGTCAGCAGGAACAACGATGATGTGTAATATTTAACATTTAAGAGTAATGAGCAACTTATGTTCTCCTCTAGCAGAAATGACATCTCATTGTATGAATGTTTGGTAAATATGTCTTATCTGGACCTAGATGGTCTTTGAAAGATAAACCGAAATAACTCTTGATAATTCAATTATTTTCTTCTAGTTTTATATTTTTTCTCCCCTTTGAAGACTATGAGCCAGAGTTGATATTTTCCCTAATTTTTCAGTTTCCCATAGGAATAATGAAGTTATAATCAGTGAATTCAAGTCAAATTTCTGAGCCCTTTACTGATCATGGTCAACAGGGTTACTTTCAGACTTTGTAAGAAGAGCTAGTCTTGATTTTGAGTAGTAATCTTCCTGAGAACATAAGGACTCGGGAAGTCACAAGAACACATTTCTAGGGCTCACCAGACTTGCTATGGTCACAGCACCAGTAATATGCTATAGACGTGCCTTGTGTGCTTACGATGGATCAGGTACCCTCCACCCCAGCCTTTAAGAAGCTGTATCCTGGCATCATGAAGAATGTATAAACAAGAAAACCAATACATCACTCTGGAAGTGTTGTAACAGCATACCAAAAGATGCTAGGTGTGGGGCAGAGTGTTGGAAGAAGGCATACCTCCTCTATCAGGGTATTATAGTGGTTCTTTTCAAATCCACAAAATCCAAAAGCAAGGCTGATTAGCTGACATGGGGCATGGGATAGAGGCCAACTCTAGATCATGGGGCTGTGTATGGCTACACAGGCATTGAAGATCATTGGAACTCACTCTCACTGCCCTACCACAGTGTTTCTCAGAGAATGGTCCAATGTCCACTGGTTGACCTCATGCAAAATGCCCACTGGTCTTCCTGATGCAAAAATGCAAGTGCTTTCCTCAGTTCCTTTTCTTTTTCCTTTTTAAAATTTAAATTCAATTAATTAACATGTAATGTACTATGAGTTTCAGAGGTAGGGGTCAGTGATTCGTCAGTGTTCTTTAATACCCACTGCTCATTACATCAGGAGCCCTCCTTCATGCCCATCACCCAGTTACCTCATTCCCCCTACCCATCCCCTCCAGCAACCCTCAGTTTGTGTCCCAGAGTTTAGAGTCTCTTATGCTTTGTCTCCCTCTGTGATACTTTCCTCAGTTCTTAATGGCAAATAGGGATTAAGTCCCTAGTTTTTCCACTTACATGCATGGCCAAAAGCTATTAAGTAAGTTGTTAAGAATCACTAAATTTCACATCTTTCTGAAAGCCTGGTGTAGTGGGTCAACAGTGAGTCTGGCTGACACAACATGTGGACAAGCCACAATGGCTACCACAGAGAGTGAGAATTCCTGCAGCCTCAGAATGAGTTTCTTTCTATGGATTCATCAGTCCAAGGACTTTGGATTGCTGCTCTTTTATGCTCATTAATGTAACTGTAGGCTTATTCTTAGGGTTTACCCATGTTAATCCGTTTTTTTAAACTGCTGCATGGCTAACACTTTAATACTTATTTTCCTCTCCAATTCTTTGTTATTACTGAGTTCTTTTACTGCTGGAAAAAAAGACAAGAGATGGTATGGTCTGGTCATAGGATCTTGTTTTGTTCTGTTCCAGAAGGTTAAGGATACTGCTCTAGAGGAGCTGTTTGATCTCACTAGGCTTGTCAATTAATCATTTTCTGGACATTCCATAAGTCCAGAAGCTAATTCCCAGCCTCTGTTAAACTATTCCGTTCCCACCACCTCCTTCAAAGTGTCCCTGAACCAAAACCATCATAAGTTTCCCCTGTCATAAATCATAACACTGGTTATCTTTACTGCCTACTTAGGGGTCATAAACAGCCATTGGTGCTCTGAAATCACTGAGCTTCTGTCTAATTCTTTTTTTTTTAAGATTTTATTCATTTACTTGAGAGAGAAAGAGAGAGAGAGAGGAAGGGAACATCCGACTCCGAACTGAACAAGGAGCCCAACGTGGGGCTTGATCCCAGGACTCTGAAATTATGACCTGAGCAGAAGGCAGATGGTTAACCAACTGAGCCACCCAGGTGCCCCCACTGTCTAATTCTTTAAATTGCCTGTTTTATCTTTCCACCAAGATAGAAGTGTCCTGAGAGTAGACACCAAGTATGACCTCTATATATCTTAGCACAGAATGAAGCAAATGCCCATGGTATAGAAGCTAGTCATAAAGGTTCTTTACAAGGCCCCTGTAGTCTGATCTGAGGATTGAGAGGCACAGAAATGGACACAGAGAGCTGGACACAAGCACTGGACAGTCCTATTGGTTCCCCACATCCCTATCTATGAAGTCTGAGGTAGCATTGCTGTAGCTACAAGCAAACAATGGTGTCTTCTGACTGTAAACATGGGGGATTCCTGATCAATCAGCAGACAGCAGGCACGGGAGTGTTGGAGGGCTCTTAGTTTTCAGACATTGCTGCTGGTCCTGTCTTTTCATCTGGCCTTGCTTAAATGACCATCTGGTCACCTTAAATCACAGCCAGGAGAATCCCAAGAGGTACATGACTGAACACCCTACCTGCCCCATGCCCTTACCAGCCTGGATTAGGGTACCATTTGGGATACTACCGTGTCTCTTGGTCTTGACTCAGTACATGCTGTCCTTGTGTAGTCTGGCTCCAGTTCCCAATTGGGTCCAACCCCTAAGTCCTTTGCCAAAAGCCATGATTCCCGATCCCTAACTGGCTAGTCGCTGTCTTTTTGGTTCCTGTTCCATAACATTTTTAACCAATTTCCATGAACAATTCTAGCCATTGCACAGGGCATGGAAAGAATCTGAAATCCCACTTAAAGGGAGTCACTAATTTCAGCTGGAAGGACATGCTGGTCCATCTTATTTGTTGAATTATTGTAATAGTTATAACCTGGACTTTGAGCTTTGGGTTGCATGATATTCACAGTGTGTGATACTACGGACTTACTCGAACTTCAGACAACAATCTGTTTGATCAAATCATTGAACAGGACATGGTGAGGTAGGTGACAAAGTGGTGGCCCAAGAAGGAGGAAATCAATCCAACCAGTAAGGGGCTACATGATGGCTGGTCCAGGATATTTACTGCTTAGGAGTCCACTGAATCGATCAATGTTTTAAAAAATGCTCTCCCTCTGTGACTACAAACCATGACCATGGAAGTCTCAAAATCTGACAATTGCAGGAGAAGAATTGATAGGTCAAAAGCAAACCAGCCTAATACCTCTCCTACAAGAAATAAAGATCATTCCTTGGCTTACAACAATTCATTTGGGATTCGGACCAATTACCCTGACAATGTAGGGTAAGAGTAAGGAAAAATGGGCCTCTCTGAGTGGTTTCACCTCTTTAGAGTTTGTTTGGAAAAGAGGAATCATTAAAATCCTCTCTGAGAAAACGAAGGAACAAAAACTTGTCCTGGGTATTCTCTGATATTTTATTGAGTTGGTATTGTTCCCCATTCCTGTAATCACTGCCAGATAACACTATAAGATCCTCTCTGAGCTCATTTTAAAACCTCATTCCTTTGAATCTTCAAAACCATGTTCTTCTGAAACCGTAACTGGGGTTAAATTTAGGTCGACATGGATTTCATAAAAGCAAAATCCTTTAAAGTTTACATTACAGATTCATGTGTCTAACTGGCCTTGGTTGGGCGAGGATAATAAATACTACAAAACATTAATTTCCCTTCCCTGGGCTTTCTCATAGCTAAATTCTGCAGCTTCGTCCCAAGCCTATTGGAGTATTTTATCCCAGCTTGGCAGGACTGAGTACCATGAGTTTCATCATCAATTTGTTTCATTCTGTCATAAATAATAACAAGTGTGTGTAGCCACACTTCAGGTCACTTCCTGCTGGCATCACTTTGTCCCTGACCAAGTTCCTGGGATTCATTCTTACAGTCAGAGAATCCACGGTATTTTATCCTTACCCCTTTGTTCTTTTACGGAACTGTGTTGAAAACTCTAGGTACTGTTGTGTGATTTTTTACTCCAAACAGCTCCTCTTTCTCTGTCCTACAAAGAAATCTTTAGCGCAGAACTGACTTGCAAATGTCCTAGTAAGCCACCGTAAATATGACACAAGTAGCATTGCCCCTACACGTAGGATTGTCTCAGAGAACATTCTCTTCTTCCTTATGTCTACGGGAGAAGGCACAGCAGGGCTCCAGGGCTGTGCTTACCTCTGTCTACACAGTCAGAGGATTTCACCCTGAAGCCCACCCAGAGAGTGCCGTCCCTCTGTAACATGCGGGTGGGAGGAAGAGATGAAGTGGCACAGCAAGTGAGTGACGGCACTGACTTGGAAGTCACACGCCCTCTTGAGGACGCACAACAGATGGGGAAAACCACTGTTCCGTAGGATTCATCTCAAGAATGCGAGCGATAAGCGGATATTATAAGGCTTAACAGAAGCAGTGGGTCCGATACTCTTCACACAGTATCTGGCGTTTGGAATATGATTAATATGTTTCTCAAGCTGAGCCCGTAGCGGATGCTCAGTAAACACTGGCTGAAGAAATGAGTCAGCTGAAGAACGAATGAAGGGACAGTCTGCCAGATAAATACCAGTTTTATGTTATCAGTATAGACTCCTCTCTCCTAAACTTAAACCTCACTTAAGAAAAAGAAGAAGCTGTGCATGGTGGGATTCAGTAATGTTGGATAAGGGAGATTTGCTGGCAGGGTCCCACAGGAGAGTTGGGAAGAGAGGACAGGCCAACTCCATACTCCCCCTGCTGGCAGAATTCACACGCATCAGGTCTGCAGATGGAGCTCAGGGCTGAGCTCTCACCAGAGGGGTCATCATTGAACAGATCCAGTAACAATGAAAATCAGGTTGCAGGTCCTGCCTGCACTGCGTCGTCAGGAGGGTGGCAGGTACAGTTTTGAGCCTGCCCTTCCTTCACGCACATTCTGAGTCATCACTGGACTCCTGTGGTCTGCTCTACACACACCTGGGTTACTTGTCTTGAGGCCTGAACTGCTCTCTACCCCCTTTACACTTCCAGAACTCCGCAGCACCTTGCTCTGATGAACCTCTCCTTGGGACTAACTCATCACTCTTTCTGGCATCTGGGTGAGGAAACCGAGGCATGGGATGACGGAGGCCCTCCCTGGACCCCAAGGTCACAAACTTCTCAGGGTCCTCTCCCAAGCATCTTCTTTCTCCCAACCCTGTCCTCCCACAGCTACAAAGGTGAGCAGAAAGGAGTTGGCAGGCAAACATCCCCGATGGCTCTCTGGCTGGTTATGAGATACAATGGGCCCCAAAGCTTGGCTTTACCAGAAAACCTTTGCACCAGAAAAACCAGTCTAAACTGAAGGCCCTGGTACTTAATGAATGCTTCCAGAATTCCAGACTCCTTCTGTGGAAGGCTTCCTTAATCCATTTCACAGCGGCCTTTTTAAGTGGAAGGAAATAATTTTTCACTCACCTTTCTTCCGACTACTGCTCAGCTTTGGGAACATACTTCAGTTCACTTTTGATATTCTGGATCTCTGAAAGATTGACCACAGGTCCCGGAAGTTTCTTCGCTCCAGGCATTGGCTTCTTCTCCTCATCCGAGGTAGGAGGAACACCCTGAAAAGAAAGAAAAGAAAGAAAGGATCAGCTCTCTGAAAATGGCATTTGGTCCCTGCCAAAGTGTACTTCTAGCTGTGTCACTTCTTCCTCTACTACTGAGACACCCTCAAAACTTCGAGAAGATCTGAAGTTTGTAGACAAATATGGAATAAAGTTGGAAGAAGAAAACAAGTAATCTCTACGTGACTTAGAAGACACAAGACTACTAGTCAACATCTGATAACTAACAAAAATTAGGCTGGTTGAGATGGGTGTTTCCAAGAGAAGCACCTTATGAGAACAAATTTAATCTGGCATCTTTGGATCCTGATATGCCTGAATAGCAGAGATCTGTACAATGTTAGCGCACAGTTGCCTCTAACAATGACTTAGTCCAGAAGCTTAACATTTTTTCAGTGGGGGTGTAGTAGCTACCAGCCTCTGTTCCAACATCTCTGGGAAGCATAAACAAACTGATATTGACATAAGCAAAACCTTATTGACATAAGCAAAGCCCTCCCAGCTTTGGGAACGATTTCCAATTTCCTATTAGTTAATGTTTTTATGCTGTTACCGCTTTAGGGCAGGACCATGTCCTATGCTATTTTTTTTTTTTTTGTGGCTCCTCCAATGCCTGGTACAGATGTGTGCACTTATCCATTGTTGTTTAGCTGATTAATCCCAACAATGTACCATAGGGACAAATATATGTCTCTGTGTATGCACGCCAAATATACACATTCACAGTGACTGTAACAGAACGAGTTCATTTGCTGTGTGTGGCTCTTAGAACTCCCAAGTCATTGCTACAGAAGAAAGTTGCCTATTAGCTCATTCCTCATATGCTAGAGGTGGGGCGCTCTCTGGCCCCAGAGGGAAGGTGTTGGAGGAACACTTGATCACCGTGGCAGCCACAAGAGCACGCCTCCCCGATCAGTTTTCTCCCGGGAGGGTAGTTAAATGACTGGCTCCAGCTGCTTCGCCCTGCCACCCGCCCATCACCACATCGAGGTCATACTTCCCACCGCTGCTCCTGCCCAATGACTGAGAGTCACAGGATCCTAAGGCCGGCCCGTTCCTAGGAGACAAGAGACTCCTGGGGAGGAAATTGAGCTCGAGAATTTTCCTTAGACCCACAGCTTGGTCTAAGAGGTTTCACCCTCACCCTCTGCCCCGCTCCTCTTCACCCACATCATGGGTCTAATCACACTCGCACTTTTCCTTAAAAGCAGTCTCATCAATAAACATTTTGCATGTCTAAGCCCATCGTTAAGCCAGGGCTTCATCTGTTTGGCCAGCAACCGAGTGAACAGTCCAGCTTCAGGGAAGAGGAGGAAGAAACCGCATGTTTGCCTCTGGTTCAAGCTCTTGGTCCATCCTTGTTGCCAGCCTAACCAGGCAGCCCTGTGACTTGGGTATTAAAGCTAATGCTGGGCTTTGGCCCCATCTGGCTCTAGGTCTAGTTCTCTAGAACTATGTCTAGAACCGAAAATGTCTAGAACCGAAAGGGAAAAGGAAGCAACTGTTTGAGATTCCCAACTTCTAACCAGTTATGTGGTAGGCATGTCCTTTACAGAAGTGTCCATTTGAGGGGCAAGTAGACATATAAAATATTGAGGTACTGTTCTCCTAAGGACTGATGGTTTTTCCTGTGGTCATTTTCTTTGAATCTTGGCAGAGCACTGATGCAAGAGCTAATGTGTCTCCCACACAAAATGATAAAGTAATTCAGTGCAGACTGTACCTGATGTAAATATTTGGAAAACGGTACTTCCTCAGAACAACGTACAAAGCCATAAGCTCAGCTTCCTTTTATTAGGCACACACATTGATCATTTATAAATGCAGATTTAGAAGCAATCATTAAAACTATTAAATATCCACTTCGAGGACCAGGTATTTGAAAATGTTCTTTGCTAGGCTTTTGGAAAGAGGTTTGAAACAAGGCTATAAATTGGGGGTTTTTTAATACGTGTAGCAGTGAAATGAAAAATGTTTCCTCACTTACAAATGTTCCCATGGCTGTTAGGTGGGTAGATCTTAATAAAGAAGCATGAAGAAGAAAAATGTTTCTAATTCCTTCTGTTAAGTTCCTGGGTACGTCGTATTCACTGTGTTTGTAATATCAAAATGTGCTATTTTGGCACATTTAATGCATAAAGCCAATGTGTGTAGTTATGTGTCTATGTACAAAGATGTATTATGTGAACATACATGGATAGGGGATGATTATATTTAATATCAGGCCCTTTCAAGTTATTAAAATCTCAGTACACTGTGTTTTTTTTTAATAAGGTAAGATTTCTAGCACTTAATTTAGTATGGTCACATATAATGAAAATTATAAGTGGATATATTCAATAAGTAAACATGTCATTGACTCGAGAAGGGGTTAATGGTGGGGCATATTCTTAACCAAATTTTCTCTCGTCTTTTTTTTTTTTTTTTTTTTTTTAAAGATTTTATTTATTTATTTGACAGAGAGAGATCACAAGTAGGCAGAGAGGCAGGCAGAGAGAGGGGAAGGGAAGGAAGCAGGCCCCTGCTGAGCAGAGAGCCCGATGCGGGACTCGATCCCAGGACCCTGAGATCATGACCTGAGCCGAAGGCAGCGGCTTAACCCACTGAGCCACCCAGGCGCCCCTTCTCTCATCTTTTAAACAAATTGGAATCCGATTCCATTTCTTCTAAAATTTATTGTAAGACTTATAATAAATAAAGGCATGAGTAAGCAGGGCTCCAGATGGCTCCCTTTGGCTAATAATTTTTTTTCTTCTGTACGTGGATATTTGAATTGAGAAGGGACATGGAAGACATTCTTTGGTTGAAATAAAGAGAGCTCGAGAAAGGGCTTATCAGCCCAGGCGCCTTTACCAGTTTCAGAAATGGTTGTAGTCAAGGGAAACATTCCCCTGTGGAGTGACAGAGCATTTGTAAAATTTGCCAGGACGGTGAACCGTTTTCTACTATTTTTCCTTCATCTCCCCCTTTACTAGCAGACACTCCGCTGAGTTTTCCCCTAACCTCTCCACTGCTCATTCATGCTCCGACACCGAGGACTTAGTACTAAAAGCAAACACTTACACTGCTAGCTGTTCTGAGTTACACATGCTAACTCACTAATCCCCACACCAACCCTATAAATCTGCTACTATTATCCCCATTTTATAGCTGAAGAAACTGAGGCCCAAGGCAGGGAGGGAAGGAGTGAGAACCTTGCCCCTGGCCTCACAGCTAGGAAGGAGTGGGGCCGGAATTAAATAGTGTGTTTGCATCTTGTGAAAGGGACAAGTTGGAGAGGGAAATAATTAACAGAAAGCCCCAACATGCTATTTTCTGGCTTACTAATGATGGAATTACGGTCAAAAGAGAGATTTGGGTGGCAGAGTGGAGTGCTTCAAGCCACTTGAAGCAAGCAGCTGCCTTGTCTTAGCCAAAAGATGAGCCATGTTTGTAAGGCATGAGTAAGGCATGAGTAAGCATGTTTGTAAGGACTTGGCTATAAGACCTCTGTGTCGGGCACATGCCAGACTCTAGCTGGGCTGAGCAGATGGAGCCCACCCAGGGCTCACAGGCCTTGTCAGACAGCCAGAGGCTGATCATGACTTCCTACTGGGGGACATCCTCTTCATATAAGAGACGGTGTGAGGATTGAGACCAGTGAGCTACTGGCTATGATCGAGGTGGCCTGTTGTGTTCAGGGATGGTACATTATGATCTCCATTTTATACAGCGATTATCTTAATGCAAGGCTAGGCAACAAATCCAAAAACTAGATACATAAACTATTCCAGGTTTGCAAACAAGGTAATTTTTTAAGGTGTGGCTGTATAAGTTATTTTTATTTCAGATTCCATTTTCCCCTCCAAACTATGGGACAAAAGGTGGCCAACCCACAAAATCCTACTTACCACACCTTGTAGCCAAGCCAGGCTGCTAACTGGTCCCCCACAATGTTGTTTCCGTGAGAAACTTACTCCAAGGTCCAACCTAGGCCTTGAGTCATTCATTAGATCCAACCCCTACCTAAGACCCCACGAGTCCCAAAAGCTCATTTCTGCTCTGACAGGAACGGAGTACCCCCCTCAGCTTCCCCCTCCCAGCCCATGATCCCCACGTGAAAGGTATAGTTCAGTTCTAGAAACACTCCTGGGGTCTCTGGGTCTCTGTGGATACCTCACTCCCTCCATCCTGTGAAGAATACTGATTAGCCAGTTGTACAAGAGGCTCATCATAAAGCAGGTGTTAACAAACAGGCCATATCAGTTCTTGTCTATTTTAGAGGGTTCTGGAACCATCAGACAAGAGTGAGAGCAACATGCTTTCCCAACCCCCTGACCGGGACACTTGTGAGGAGGAAAGTACCAGTTGCACAGAGAAGAACTGAGGGTCGTCTGTACCACAGAGGGAAGATGAGATACAAGTCTCCAAAACAACTATGACATCCAGCAGTTTAGTGAGAAAACCGGGTCAAGCTACCTCTTGACCGATGGCCATGGTAGTGACAGACACAGTTTAAGGAAACACGGGAAGAAAAGCTAATTAAAGATAAATGGAGGTGTGGGAAGAATTTCACTGCCCTCTCTTCAACCTCCCCATGCCTTTTTCTTACAACATGCCAAATAACAGACCTGGGAGTCCATCATGAAAATGGGATAATTAGATCAATTGATGAACAATCATTTACTGAATGCTTGCGAGGCCGTGCCATGTCCGTTATATTGCTGATTCCTCTCAGCAACCCTTTGAGGAAAAGAGTGTATCATATTTGGCAGACATAGACCCAGAAATGCTTGAGCCCAGTCCCAAAGGGAAGGCTCACGATCAGAAGTGAACTGGGTAGCCAGGTCAGTAGCATCACAGTTTGAGATTATGTACCAGAAACACAAGGTAGTTCTGGGTCTTTTCAACATGTGTGTTCAAAATCCTTATTCATCAAAGGTTACTTAGTGGCAGAAATTCCAGAACTTGGTGATTCTCAAATATTCCATCTCCTTCTTTGAAAAATTATCTTTCTATTGATAGGAGACTGAAACTCCTGACTTAGGACATGACGGGAATTATTTACAGGGAAGAAGGGGTTAGATGAAAGGCAACCGAAGTTTTATTAGGAAACTTTAGAATGGTGATAGGTTTGTGTTTTTTTGTTTTGTTTTGTTTTGTTTTGTTTGCGGGGGGGGGGGGGGGGCGGCAATCACCAAAAAGGTCACCTACAAAAGTTCAAAGAAAAAAAAGTCTTTTTAAAAAGATGAAATACAGTTGGCTATGCCCTGGTGGCCTTGTTTAATTCCATTTTCCCTGTCTTATGCGAATTGACAAGGTCCAAAACCTTTCAGAACCAAACCAGACCTTCCAGGTTTTATCAGAAAAGTCACAGTTGGTAAAGGAATGCAGACCTTTGGCGGGGGGGGGGGGGGGGGGGGGGGGGGGGGCTTCTCTATTTACTGCACTTACTCATTTTAGCCTCCCTTTCAGCCAAGCGGGGATCTGAACTTGCAGGAGAAGTAAAGAATTGGAGGGAGGAAAAGAAGACAGAAATTGATCGGCTCCTTTGCAAAGTCCTCTTTTCAAAGGAAATACCCAAAGACTGGGGCTTTTTGTTTGAATCCGCAAGTAATTTAAAGTGCATATTACCTGAGCTCCCCCTGGGCTTTGTCAGTCATCGGAGGCTGTACTAAAGATCCTGCTCCCTTCCGTATAAGCTCTGAGGGAAACTTACCGAGCTAGTGAATGTTGCCAGACCGAGAGCATGTGAGAGGCTAGTCTCCCTCACCAACCCCCCCCCCTCACACGCTTACTCAGTCAACAAACTGCATGTTAAACTCAGCCTCTTCAAATAACTGTGGCAGGCACTTAAATCGCTGAAGGGAAGTGAGGAGCAGTATGTTTCATGGCTAAGAGAGCAAGACAAAGAAATGTAGATACTATGAGGTGACTCTGACCCACATCTATTCACACCTCCGTTGTTCTGGGGAGCTGACCGTCACCTTGCCTTTGCCCACCCCCACTCTAGTCAGGAGTCTGGAAGGGATAGACAGGGGGACCTCTGCCAGCTAAGTTTTCCTCACCTCCTCTGTTTCCGGAGTACACTCTTTTCTTCTGGGAGGTTGCCCAGCTCCCGGCCGAAAGGCTCCCATTGGGATGTTGATATTTGCCTAAAAGAAAAAAGCAGGGAAGATTTTGCTCAAAAAGGGTAGGAACTTTAAATGACACTCAGAGACCCTAATCATTACGAGGAAAAATGCATCTGAAAAGTCCATCTTTCAAGCTTTTTACCTCAAGAAAATTGCCCTAATGACAAGATAAAAACATGCAAAAGAAATTTTGACATTTATTACAAATTCCTGGACTTGATCCTTAGGTCTGAGTGGTGATATCACAGTTCCCTACTGGATAGAAGAATTTCGAGACAGTTTGTTCTGGCTGTTGCCCTCCTGTGGTGCTTAATATTTTCCTCTCCTGCAGATGAGGAAGGAACATCTAATGATAGGGAGGGAGGAAACAGCATCCACAGAAGCCTTAGCATCCACCTTAGCCCTCCTTCGGCGTCTTTCAGATTCACCCTAGGAGGGCTGCATTCACACCTCCCAAACCACCTTCTTCTTTTCATAATGTCCGAGGACTGTTCCAGCACTTCCTGAGGTGTCTCCATGATAGACATTCCTCTACCTTCTCCGCAACACACCACTGTGTGGGTCAGTGCGTCAGGAGAGTGCTGGAAAGTCAAGTTCACTGGAGTCACACTTCATAGAGTCTTGTCCTTTATTAAGATTACATGTGGGGTGCCTGCGTGTGCTCCCTCTCTTTCTCTCTGACAAAGAAATAAATAAAAATCTTTTAAAAAACTAATTTTTTAAAAAAACTTTTTTTTTTTTTTTTAATGGAAGCCTGGGTGACTCAGTTCGTTAAGCACCCAACTCTTGATTTCAGCTCAGGTCATGATCTCAGGGTCATGAATTCAAGCCCCTCATCCCATTCTGTGCTGGTCATGGAGCCTGCTTACGATTCTCTCTCTTCTTCTGCACCCCCCAACCCCAACAACCGTGCTCTCTCTCTAAAACAAAAACAAAAACAAAAACTTTTTTCTTAAGTAGAACACAATTTTCCCACTTAAGATAAAGTGTTGCCATATGAGCAATTAGATATGTGGACTTGAAAAGTAGAAATTGCACTTTGATATTATGCATGAAAATGGTGCCTGAGCAAAGGGGACAAAATATTTTACTACCTTATGATACAGTTTGGGAAATTTGGGGGGCACATTAAGGCTGAGCATTCTGTGCTATTCTTCTACTTAATATAAGGTGGCCTAGAGTGGGAGGAGGGAGGGGCATAAGACGAGGGGGCAAATATGGTAGCATACTTCATGAATTCCAAGATGCACTTCTTTTAATATCTCTGAAATCAAAATATGTCTTACAACCAATGATTTCTTAAATTTTTAATTGGCACATTTGTTTTATTTTCTCTTAGCGGGACATAACATAATGGTATTTTACAATCGGAAGTGTCTTAGACTGGCTGAAATATCATTAGGGTCCTGCAATGAGATCAAAACCATGTAAATAAGACCCACAGACAATTATCATATTGAAGCAATAACTATCTCGATTGCTACAGTTTGATTGGAAAGGGGGGGAAGTAGATATAGGGACACTGGGGAGAAGGTTAACTAGCTAAAAGATCAATTAGATTATTAAGCATCTACAGAGGACATCTTCCTAATGGTGAGTTGAAGTTAACATACAGTTTCTGAAAGACTTGATTGCTAAACCAACCTTTTTGATGAAGTGTGCATGCTCTGTAGTCGGTTATAGTTTTCAGTAAAGGGACACATAAGGTCATCCAGGATAAGGCCCTCAGTAAAGCACATACTATGGGAACACCATCTTTTCTTGCTCAGAGTTTAATTTTAGCAACACGCGTCGCCTCTCCACGGTAGTAAACAGGCGGCTCCTGCTAGTGCAAAGAGCCCCATACTAGGCGTTGGTACAGATTCTCTGTACTTGAGAAAGTGACAACTGTTCTGGGTCTCAGCTTTCCCATTTGTGATATGAATATTGGACTTTGTCAGTGGTTTTCAAACCTTTCAGCTATGTAACCCTTCCTTTGAGTAAAGTATTGTGAGAACATCGAAAATGCAAACCAGATGGAAGCAGAGGCAGAGTTGTTCTGGCTAAGGTGGAAGGGAGTGTAGAACCCCATCTGCTTTCCCCAAACCCTGGGCCATGAGCAGTTCCTTCCAGTGGGAGGGGGGTGCCCAATCTGACAACTGTTGAAAGAGATCATCCTTAAGTAGATGAGCATGGACATGTCCTTAAAATGTTCATTCTTCCCATTGTTAGGTTGTTTGCAATTTACTTTTAACCAACATGGACCACGTGCTATTTTATATGTTCAGTTTGGTTTACACTGCAGCTCTAGAGAATTCTATTGCTCTGAGTGGGAGTTTATCCTCATAGGGTAGTGATGAGGTGGTAAAATATCACCAAGACCACATTCCCACGGTTGCTACTCCAAGTCCTTCTGTTAGTCATCTGTCCACTAACACCTGAGGTTTTGATGTATGAAGAAATGTCCAAAATAATGGCATAAGCATTAGAAATGGCTCTTGTTGGAGAAACTAGAGGAGGTTAGGGTATGCAGATTGGTAAAACTGTTTTGGAGACTATCCCTCTCCCTGCCTCCACCGCTGGCCCCCGCACAGAACAGAGTGTAAGAATCTGACAGTGTATAGATTATATCTTCTGAGACAGAGCTCGAGGAGTGATCCCTAAATGGGCCTGTCTCCAGCCATCGATAATGAGGATTTCCAGCTGGGTGCTGCCAGTGAGGGGTACAGAATCCTCACCTGCCTCATGTGAGCCTTTCATGTGAGTTGGCAGTCACTTGGAGCACTTACAGGAACCAAAGCCAAGGCTTCCCAGAGCTCACAGACAGACTGCATGGACGGTTTTCTGCCGGCTTGCTAATGAATGTGTGTTTAACAAACGTCCGTCCATGTGGCAGAGTTGGCTTTGAGACTGGATTTCATCTTCACCCGGTGCGAGTTGGGCACAGTAACTACTCCCCTGGCCATCCACCCTACACTACTTTAGCCACCCCAAACCCCGATTCAGCCACGGTCCTACATCCTCACAACAAACTGCTGAGGAAGAAAACAGCCTCAGAGAAGTTTGATGTCACACAAAGAGTTTGAGGAAAAACCAGGATTTCAAATCAGAGCTGCCTGACCTTGGGGGCAGAGCTTTTCACTCTATCAAGCCCTCTCCAAAGAGCTCTTCTTACTTGACCAAAGTGAGCTCCAGTAACTCTGAAATGCCCTAAACTGGCACAAAAATTACAGGCTTACACTTTGAGAATGGCCTTGGAAAAGGGGCACATAAAATGGATAATTCCAAAATAGGTGTCAAAGAAAAGTCACATTGAAAAATGAGCCATTAACTCAGTGACTTGATGCTTTTTCATCTTTAAGTCATCACTCAAGAAACCAGGAACCTAAATGGGTTTTTTGACAGCAAATATTGACAGGATCCAAAGCAGCCCAAGAACACGTCAAATATCCAGTCATTAATGTATACCTAAAGGGAGTATCAGAAAAGTGCTTTGTAAATGATTAGAGACATTTCATTAATATAATCGTAGGGTGGTAATATTTGAGTGACAAATTATAGACTAAATTATAGCCATAAGAAAAATTCCTTATAACTTGAATTTGTAAAAATTTGTAGACCTTAGCTCTCTTTTTTATTCCATGGCCAAAGAATTCTGTCATATTCTGGTTTTTCACTGACTCACTCTATTTGAATGCAAATAAAATACCTTTCAATGATTAATTTTTCCATCTGCATATTGGGTATGGTATCTGCTATTCAGAATGGATTTCAAATATAAGGTACATTTTTATGGAAGAAAATGGAGTCGGTCCAGGTCATTGATGTTAGACTTTCCCTGCGTTGAGGTGACTCCCTGTCATTGATGTGATTAGACTTTTTCCGGGTTTGTTTATTCTCTAAGGTTGGAATTCTTCCTTCTCTTTATAGACTCTGTATAAATGCAAAGGAGGCAGGCTTTTGTTTTTTCCTTTTACAACACATTCCCTTGCATTTCTTTTTCCTCCCCAAGTTTTATTCATCTTAGATATTTTCAAATATGCACCTGACGCAGCAAACCGAGCACATCACTTGCCCAAGCTATACATAATTTGTTACATCCTCGAAGTTGGGAATGGAAAAGAATCTACTAGATGATCTTTTGCCAGAACAGGATACAGTTCCCCGATAATGGACCTATCTGATGTGAAATGAATACTACACTTGATCTCACCAGGTGAAGAAAAGTAGAAAGAATTCCCTGTAAGTTAATTCCACTACTCCCTTAATTATTTGTATTGTTCTCCTGCTTGGCTCCAGCCTTTGAACCCGAGGATTCTGGAAACAATATTCCTTCCACAGCCACTGCTGTGTGACTTACAATGGAGTGACATCTTCTTTCTCCAGTGGGCTGGATTCTGATATGAGCCCGCCACTGGCTACTTTCAGTCCCTATCTACTTTGCTTTCCATAGCCAGTGCTCTCTTATCTCTCCCTCCCTGTCCTCCCTGTTGGTGCCCACTATGCCTCTCCTTTTATTGTTGAGGCTTTTGGAGTTTCCTCTCATTGCATATTTGTTTGAGATAACCAACACACACACACACACACACACACACACACACACACACACACTCTAAATCTATCTTTAGCTTTCAAAGGTCTCCAGCTGCTCCAGCCAGAATCTATAGCCACCACAACCCCCCACCCCCACCCCATGCCAACCTCCCAGGCCACAAGCAGAGGAAACCCTATAGGGTTGCATTTTGCCATATTTCTTTCTGCACTTTACTATTCATAGTGTCCTAGACCTCCTCTGAATAGAGCAGGATATGACATTTTGAGATTTCTAGCATCTTCACAGAAGACTTTCATCAAGAGCTTTCTCAATAGCTGATTAGAAAATGAGATTCTTGGGGCACCTGGGTGGCTCAGAGGGTTAAGCCTCTGCCTTCGGCTCAGGTCATGATCTCAGGGTCCTGGGATCGAGCCCCGCGTCGGGCTCTCTGCTCAGCGGGGAGCCTGCTTCTTCCTCTCTCTGCCTACTTGTGATTTCTTTCAAATAAATAAATAAATAAACCTTAAAAAAAAAAGAAAATGATATTCTTATTTGATTTGTTAGCCTAAATTAAGATAGACAGATGAAACTAACAACTAAAATACAGTCCAACCTACTTTAAAATATAATTCTATATCACTAGAATATAACTTCTTTATCTTTAGGGATTCTTGAAATCTGGAAAGGATTCAGAACATATAAAACTTACCCTCTCAACACAGTCTTGAAGAACTCCCACTCAACCACTATCCATCACGCATGGTGTTTCACACTGAAAGGCTTTCTTCTGTCTGTCTGTCTCTCTCTCTCTCTCTCTGTTCTCATCACTTCGCTCTTTTCAGTAATTTCCTGAATGACTCAACTATAGGCTTGTCATCCAGAGAAAAGTGGATTTCAAGAATGCATTATGGCTGTTGAGATAATATTTACATTTGGTTGAGGGCAAGTCATATATCTGAGATACTTGTAAAGGTCAGCCTCAGAAAATGACATCTTGGGGCTCCAGGATAGCTCAATGGGTTAAACTCTGCCTTTGGCTTGGGTCATGATCTCAAGGTCCTGGGATTGAGCCCCACATCTGGCTCTCTGCTCAGTGGGGAACCTGCTTCCCCTTCTCTCTCTTCCTGCTTCTCTGCCTACTTGTGATCTCTCTCTCTCTCTCTCTGTCAAATAAATAAGTAAAATATTTTTTTAAATGACATCTTTTGGCCAACATATAGACTACTTGCTTCACGGTACCAATATGGAACCCTGGTCAGAGCAGCAAAGATTATCAGCTTGTGGTAGCAGTGGGCCCCCTCTGGAGTCAGTCTGTTAACATTCAACTTCTAGCTACATGTTAAAGAAACCAGGGTTAGAAGTGATAAACAGTGTATTATAGTGGTTTACATAAGCAAGAAGCAGTAGATCCATGATCGAAGAAAAAGCCTTGGCTCTACATTAAAACAAGTGACAAATGAAAGTTCATTTTTAATTTTTAAATTTAAATTAGATATTAAAGGAAGGTATATATCTTTATTTTATTTACTTTAACTGATGAATTTGGTTAACTGCCCAAACATGGGTAGTGCTAGATTATTCCTTTGTGCCAAGGATCGTCATGTACCTGGAATCCTTTTTCAACTAGAAATCCCTATCAGGAAGCATGTAGAGTCTCTGACACCTGTCTATAAAGACTTTGGTCAGGCTGTTTTCTTCTTCTATGGAGCCTTTATGCCTGGGCAATGAGGAGTGGAAGAGCAATGATAACGGGTCGGGAAGAGAAAGAAATATCAAAGCTCGGGGCTTCATGATATTCTGTTCTACGTATGGATTGGGTAGCAATGGACAAGTTCCTATAAGAGGCCACAAAGTAATGATGGCAGGGTTCATGTAATCATTCCTTTAAAACATATAATAAAAATTAGGTTTAGTTTCACAAGCAGCTTGGTTAAGTGAATTAAGCAGAGAGGTGGTAATTCAGTGGCCACAGCTATTTGTATTTTGAGATCATGCTTGTCACCAAATAACTTTACTTTGTCCTATTCACTCAGAGCCAACTTACATTTAAGATGATTTTAGTCAGGGTGAGCTATTAGTTTCTTTTTCCCTAAAATGCTGATTCTTTCTAATGTCATGTGAGCTCTTTAAAAGGGAGGACCTGGCTTGGTACTTGGTACTTGGTACTGTTAGATGGTCCCACCCACTCTTCTACTCTCTCTGCCAGGGTGGGGATGGTAAGTAATGAGACTAGAGAATGTTGCAGAGTGGTTCTGCACACGGGCTTTGTGATCAGACAACAAGAGTTCGGGCCCTGACTCTCCTACTTACAAGCTGTGTGATCCTGGCCATGCTGTTTCCCTTCTCTATACCTTTCATTATAATCCATGGAGATCTCATTGCCCTGTGTCAAATACATAGTAAACCCTGAAGAAACTGTGGCTGCTATTATCATCCTAATAATAAACCTCAGAAGTTATTCTCAGGAAGTTCATAGACTATTAGAAGCTACACAGAGGTTTAGAGACCACTTAATGCAACACCTTCCCTTTGCAGATCATGGGGACCAAGAGGTGAAGTCATAGAGCAGACTAGGGAACAGAACTCTTTTCCATTCATCCATGAAGCTCTCAGATCTCATGAGAGAGGACAAATAATAGCTCACTTTGGTCAATGGTAGAGAGAAAAGCCAGTGACGACCCAGAGAACATTGGCTCTGGGTGGGTTGAGGCCCTAGGGAGGCCCATGGTTGTTTCCAAAGGGGGTGTGCTCAGGAGGAAGGGGAAGAATGGGCAGGTGCTGTTTGTGGCCGAAGTCACTTGGTCTCATTAGAGAGACTTGCCGAGAAGATCATCGATGGGATTGGATTTCCCAGCAGCTCTAGTTTACCCCACCTGTCATGTCAAATGCTTTCATCTGAAGGGAACAGCCCCACTATGCTGAGTGTGCTGATATTAGCTTGGTTGCAATTCCATCCCCATAAACAGTGGGGCTTAAGAAGCAGCCTGGAAAAAAAAAAAAAAAAAAGAAGCAGCCTGGACAGTACAAATGAGGGCTAGTAAACTATGGCCCATGGACCAAATCCAACCTGCCACCTGTTTTTATAAATAAAGTTGCATTGGCACACAGCCACACTCATTCATTTATGCATTACCTATGTCTGCTTTTGAGCTATAATGGCAGAGTTGGGTAGTTAGAACAGAGACTCAATGATGTGCAAATCCTAAAATACTTACTATCTTGCCCTTTATAGAAAAGATTCGCCAACCTCTGGTATACAGCCTTATAGCTGCTTAGGAGACAAAGGCCCTGACCAGGCAAAGGAAGGATCAACTGATTCCTTCAGGATAGTTTTATGTCCCTGGCACAAAAAGTGATTTCTTTAGTACAACTGAAAGAAAACACTGACTTGGAATCCGCTTCCAATTCAAAGGCCACCTTTTCAATGTGGGTATGAAAGATAGTTGTCCAAGTCCTCTAAGGATAGGCTGCATTCTGGCCCGCCTGTTAATCTGGGGCATGGAGAGGATGGAACCAGTTGAAGAGAAACCAAGGCAATTCCATGCATTACTTGGACAGTTAGAAGAGCCATCTCTTAAGGAATTGTGTGGTATAAACCAGGCACTTACCATTCATTATTTTATTCCTTAGAACAATCCTTACAAATAATATGATTATCCCGATTTTACAGAAGGGTAAACTAAGGGAGAACTAAGGTCCCAGAGTGAGTGAGTGCCAGGTAGAGATTTATAACTATTTGGCTCCATGTTGTCTGATGCACGTAGGTACAGTAGTTCAACTATCTAAATGCCTGTTTCAAGTATAGCTGACAGTGGCTTAAGTTTGCGCAATCCAGACAAAATGGAGATCTAAGTCATTATTTTCTCGAAGCTTGCACTGCAAAATACTCTGCTGCAAAATACTCATTTGAAAGTTCCTGTATATTTAGAAAACTCTGCCTACATTACCACTTTTTTGAAAATCTACGAAGTCATTAGCAAGTTATGGACTCTGAGAAATTCTACGGTAAAGATCCTATCCAACTTCACTGAATTTAGTGTTTCCCAAACACTTTATCAAGGAACCCTTTAGTTAACAAATGACATCCCATAATACTAGTATTCTAAAAGATGCACTTTGGGAACTGTTGACTTAGATGATGGCAATGATGGTGATGATGATGATGACTGACGAGTGATGATAACAGCTAATATTTATTAAGCAATTCAACAAGCCAGGCACTGGCCTAAACTGTCACAGGTATTAATTCATTTAACTCTCACAGCAACCCTATGAGATCAGTACTGTTATTAATTCACCCACGTGATAGATGAGAAAACCAAGGCACAAAGAGGATAAACAACTTGTCCAAAGTCACACAGCCAGTAAGGCCTGGAGACAACAAGCTCCTCAAACGGAGGGATCAGGTATCAATTCACCTTCAGATGGCCTGCATTTTGCACAGTGCCTGTCACAAAGACCCAGGAAATGACAGTTGAACTGCCTTGGAGATAAGACCCTAATAAAAAGGAAAAGCAACTAGAACACACGGAATAGAACATTTAACATCTTTAAGTGGTATTTAAACAATGAAGGCACTCCTCATCGTTTGGAGTTTCTATTTGTTCCAGACATAACTGTACCCTAGATAATGTTACTACTATAAACCATTTTTATAGTGAAACCATTTTCATATTTTCTTTAATAGACCCTACTTTAGGTTAATGAAGAGATGATAGAAAAATATCAGATATTACAGATCCTATTTAGCCACGAGAAATAATATTTTATTTGAAGGCACATTAAATTAGACTTTTTGAGTGGCGTAAAATATACTGAAAGAGGCAAAACCACAACCATAAGGAAGCACTCTATTGCCTTTGTTGGTAGAGTGGATGGAATTTTTAAATGTAATAAAATAACAGTTACTGAGAAGAGTCCATAGCAGCTTTTTAAATATTACAGACCTAAAAATATATCAAGGTCAAAATGAGTAGATAAAACACTGGTGGACTTTCAGTGTAGATTTGAAGGAAGCCAGATAGCACTAAGGAAAAAAAAAACCCAACACACTTTCAACTTTAACAGGAAGAGAAGCAAAAACAACCTAAGAGAAGACTATGTTTTTGAGTCCTGCAAAATAAAAAAGGAATTTTATGTTTAGTCCATTGGGAAGTTCAAATTCAGTGATTAATTCATGGATTAAATTTCTCATCATGTTATGCAAATACAAATCATTTGGTGATGGCTTCCTGGAGGGCTATATGAAAGAGTGTGTCCACTGAGCAGCTGGGTTCAGAAGGGAGTGTGTCATGTCTTCCTGGGACGCTACATGAAGGAGTAGTGGAGCACAAGCCCTATGTATGCAATTCATAGCCTGGATTGCAAATTTCCCCCCAGGGAGTGTGTTTTTTCATATCTGTATGAAAAGTATTTGATACATAGTAGTTTTGTCAATAAACATTTGTTCAAGTGTTCAAAAAAAAAATTTCTCATCATGTTAACAAAGAACACTCCTGAATGATAATTATTATGATAATAGTTGACACTTAATGAGGGTTTACTGTGGTGTTTTAAGCAACTTGTATGTGTAGCTGTAGGACATGAGCGCTATCAACCCACTTTACAGATGTGGAAAGAGAGGCAGAGAGATAAAGTAGTTTTCCCATGATTCCACACCAGTATGGATTAAGGATTCAAACTCCAGGAAAGAAGTTTCAAAGGCTCAAGGATGCCCACAGGTCTGGGAGGCAAAATGAATTCTACTACCGATGTCCAGGTATGGCAGAGACTCAGTAGGTGGACACAAAAGTTAGATTCTTGCCAATAGGCTCTTCCTTGATAGTTCATTCTATGACAAGTTTCCAAGGGTTGTAATACACCTTGCCACTTAAGAAGCCCATCCGCTTAAGACTGTGCATTAGTCTTGGGGCACCTGGGTGGCTCAGTGGGTTAAGCCTCTGCCTTCAGCTCGGGTCATGATCTCAGGGTCTGGGATGGAGCCCCACATCGGGCTCTCTGCTCAGCGGGGAGCCTGCTTCCTTCCCTCTCTCTGCCTGCCTCTCTGCCTACTTGTGATCTCTGTGTGTCAAATAAATTAATAAAATCTTAAAAAAAAAAAAAAAGGACTGCATTAGTCTTGACAGGTAAATATCTGTGCCTCCACCCATCTCTGCCGCTGGGCCCATGCACGCCCCTCCAAAACAGGGTCAATCGCTTATGTTTATGCTGTGTTAGTACATCACACCCCAAATATCCAGGAACTGTGCCACAGGTCCCGTGGTATTCAGAAAAGTCCAGGAAAAAAAAAAAAGTTTAAACGTTCCTTTAAAGATAGCACGGAGGACTCCATGTCGATGCAAGAGAAAAATGGAATTTTACAATAAAGTATCATGACCAGCATCACAGCGTGGAAGCCATTTGAGAGTTAAATACAAAAACCTTCAGAGAACAGCAAATTAGATACGGAGTAGAAACAAATACTGAAAGTTATTTTCATAATTGTATTTTTTTTTTAGATTTTATTTATTTCACCAAGAGAGAGAGAGAGACAGTGAGAGAGAGAACACAAGCAGGGGAAGTGGGAGAGGGAGAAGCAGGCTCCCCGCTGAACAGGGAGCCCCACGGGGCTCCATCCCAGGACCCCGGGATCATGACCTGAGCCGAAGGCAGACGCTTAATGACTGAGCTTCCAAGTGCCCCTCATAACTGTATTTGTGTTCCAAAATTCCTATATCCCCCTCCCCCTTTTTGGGGGGGTGATCCTTAAGTCTGCTGAAGCAACCAAAGAATTTGTTTGCTGGGAAGGCATGAGGAGATATAACCACACCCAGACTTTACACGAAGCATACCCAAGCGTCAGGAAGGACACTTCACAAGAAAGGATATGTTCTAAACAGATGGGTCAACAAATTCAGTTAAATATAAAAATGGAAAGTGAATTTTTAAATTCATATCAATGAGTGTATCAAAAACATACACATCCACAAATATATCCAAAAACTAAACACTGCATTTTTGTAAACAGTTAATTCTCATTCATAACTTTGTCTCACAATTCAGCACGATCGAACAAACCAGCTTCTCCCTCCGCAGTTGTACCTTCCCAGACGCAGATCCTGTCTCATTTGCGCCCTAGGAATCAGTTGTTTCTTGAAGTGAATTACCAATGAACAATCAAAAAAGGTCTGATTTATTAATCAAACAGGCTAGGAGTCACAGAGCTGATGTTAAAACGCAAATACGCCTACTTACCTGGATGGCTCTGACATTGGAAACCGGCTGTTTCGACATATTCGTGGGGTCTTATCCCTAAAAAAACAAGTGAGAAACTGTTAGAGGTGGCGGCATTCAGATTCTCGGGCTTGATAAATTAGAACTTAACTCATGATTCAACTGGGCAGTCACCCCTTTCAGTCTCAGTTTCTGAAGTTACTTACGGACTCTCCTTCCCAATGCCTCGGGGAGAGGGAACACTAGAGCGCCCGGATAAATCATTCAGGAGGAGAAATGCTGAGATGCCTCGCCCCTGATCGAATGATAGGCAATCAGAAACTTGAAAGGCGCTATCATCTCCTTCCCTGCCCTCCTGCCCCCGCCGCTGAGAGCAGCAAAGCAAAGAGGTTGTGGGAATAAAACACCTTTGTTTGGGGCCTCGGAAGCTCTCTGCTTGAAACTGAACTTCTCATCTGAATGAGCCGTTGCCAGGGCTGCGTGTCAGCCTGTTGGGAGCTCCCCCTCTCCATTGAACGCCCGGAGAGAAATGGCCTGGACCACGGTCTCACTACTCACTGCGTACGTGTCTGTTCCAGCTGGGCCCCTGGGAGACACTTTGAGGATGGAGCCCGCTCTCTCTAAACACAGGCAGCCGCAAGCCTCACCCATCCGCTTTGCTTTTAACGAAACAGCCTCAGAAGGCAAATAGGATTTACATGACCATGTCGTTTCCCCCAGATGTAGCCATGCTTCCTTCCCAAAGGACTTGGGCTTTCTTTCAGATGGGGAGATCTGACTTAGAGATGACTAGTGGCCAAGGTTTGCTGGCGTGAGGGGTATGGGGAACAGCCCGACTCCGGCCTGTTATCGCACTTCTAAGTATTGTCATAGCTGGGTCGATGAAATGTTGACAGGGCCAACGGAAAAAGTTAAAAATTCAGTGAATGGAAAACATGCTGTTATTTAAACCCAAACCATAAAATGGGTTGACCGACTTTCCTCTACTGCCTGGTGTAAATGCATGTGCGACCCATCCTGTGTCACGTGGCCCGTGTCTCTCAACATTTCTAGGCCCTTTTCCTCTTCCTTAAATTTTACCTGATTCTTGAGCTGTGGTGAGACTCAAAATGACATAATGTTCCCAAAACTGCATCGGGAACTGTAAAGCATGATGCAGATATTGATGGTTTCATTGCCACTGTCCACGGCGTGTGACTTTTCAGTAATTTACTGACCTACAGCTTCAGGTAAAGAGTAACAATTGTTGTAGTGTCAATGACCCTCACCACTTGTACATATAAAAGATTTGAGAACTCTGAAAAACACTGTTTTTCTGAAATCTTCAAAGACATGGGCCCTGTTACATGAAGTTAAACAATTAAATAATTTTTAAAAATCTCTAATGCAGCCAAATGTAAGTCTTTGGAGTCACATACATGAAAACAATGAGATTTTTTCTTTAAGTTTCACCTGCATGTTTTGGTAATAGGCATAAATAGCCTCCATCTAGAAGGGTCTATGTAGAATTATTTTTGCTTTGGTTAAAAAGTTAAAAAGCCACAACAAACTGAACAATTAGGAATGCATTTTTCTCTATGATATGTTTCAAATACATTTCTATCTTTCCCACAGTGTCAAAGAGTCAATGAAGGCATTTTAATTTTCGGATCTCATATACACAGTTCAATATCAAAAGGAAAAGCTTGGTAGTTTAATTTTTAATGTTTCTATTCCTCAAAAGCTATTAGAAGCCATGCGAAGCAATAATTCTCACAGGACTTTAAACATCTCAGCATATAGTTTTCTCTGTGCGTATACAACTACGGTTTAAACAATATCACTTGGGAACTTAACAAAAAGTTACTGTACATCTATTTGAAACATAGGAAGTAGGAAACTTCTTTTGTTATTACAATAACATGTTGAAAGGTAAAAAAAAAAAAATCAGGCAATGAATAATTGTGTTATTTATTTTGCATTGTTTTTCTTAATTAGGCTGATTTTGGTTTTTTCCACTAAACTACTGGATCACTTTGGTTTTCTGTGGACCTCTGAGCCTAAAAGATAGATAGACCTTGGGCCTCATCTCCTGTATAGCCTCGGTATGTCTCATTTGCATATAAATTCCTTCTGAACATATATGTCAGTCTTCAATAGAGACATCTTTAGAAAGTTGGTCAGATCCCAGCTCTCATTCCTTGCAAACAGGCTATATAACATTTGTGTAAATCCATCCTGCAACCGTTCCTGCTGTCCTCATTATTCGCAGAGAAATCAGGGCAAAGCACACTGATGAATAAAAATAGACAGCGTTCCCTGGCTGTTTCCCTGGCCCTGCATTCACCTCCGTTAGGGATGTGGTGTAGAATGCACCTGCCTTCTTTATCTGCATGCATCGTCCCGCGACCAAAAAAGACAGCTATGTCTTAGATGCACAACTCTACTCACAGCTGACCACAGCTTTTCATCCGAAGAGGTACCCTTTAAAGTACTCTATTACTGTGTTTCCTGGTTCTAACTAAAATTTGGAAACGTGGAAACTTTGACAAGACGTGTATTGACTTTTACAAAGCCTATACTATAATGGAAATGCTTGCCAGCTTAGCACAGTGGTGTTGGGTTTTCCTGGAAGATCGGCAAGTCAGTGGGAAACTTTAATGGGGGCTGTATGCTGAGTCATAGACAATATATCTCTGCTGCTTTTTTGATTGGGCAGCACCTAATATCTGACTTCTAAATAGCACTCGCTCCCTTACTAAAAATTTGTCAACATTTCTATCACTAATTTAATAAGGGAGTCAGAGTAAAACAAATCAATATTTGGAGAGAAGGGGCTTTGTTTGTTCTTTTTAAAGGTCTATTAAATGGCTAGAGCTCCATTTCAAAGGGAATTATCTTCTGTCCTGCAGCTAAAAATAATTCCTGAGAAGGGTGTAGAAAGACATTCAGCTGTCTGAACTGACTAACTCCTTATTCACTTTGCCTGAAATACACCGAGAGGCAAGAGGCACTGATCATCACCGGGTCTCAGAACCTGGTGCCCTCATGGGGAGAGACAAGTGCTGCCCTCCACCCTACTGGGTACCTGGAACACCACGATCAAAGCACCGAAGCGGGGCTTTCGAAAAGATGGTTTTGTAATGTTAATCGATCTGTACAGTTGATAGAACTTTATCTCTGAGGTCAAGCCTGGCGCTGAGGGAAAGGGGAAAAGCATTTTCAACTTGTACTGGGTGACGACTGATAATAATTTGCATTTAGGTAAATCAGAGAGCTAGCGCGATAGCTTTCCTCTGCTGCAAATCCTCCTGATTATTCCTAGGCTACCAGCACGAATCCATCTGTAGCCGACTGACTGTAACCCTGGCCAGGAGAATGAAAATGACATAACGTTCAGGGTTACAGTCACCCTATGTGGATTGTGGAAAGTTTCTTAATGTCACAATCAACGAAAACTACTTTTAGTTCAGTCTTCTGTCAGATAGCTCCCCCCGCATACACACACAATTTCTAAAACAGAATCAGCAACACCACCAACGAATAGTGAATTTACAAGGAAGCTACAGCCACTAGTTACAAGCCTACAAAGTTATAAGTAGTCACTTCAAGTTAGGCATCAAGGAAATTTCCTTCAGAAAGCCCAGCTGCCCGAGCTGGGTCCTCCTGCTTACCTGCTCTATGTATTTGTTTACTGCCTGAGGAAAGTCCCGGCAGCCAGATGCGAGAATACAGGGCTCCTCAGAAGGTGGAACGGACGCCCGGTGTCCTCTGAGCCGTGATCTCAATTCCGATGCTTTGCATGTGGCGGAAATAGCTCAAGTGCTCAGTGCCTCACTCAGTACTGAGAGCTGCTCCCCGCTCGGGGCTGGAGGGAAACTCGGTTTAAGGCTAAGTGTTAAAGAGAATTCCTGTCATAGCTCACAGTTGTTCTTCCTAAATATAGAGTTTGATACAAGCCATATACTGGCTGCCTCCGAAAGGCTTGACCGTGCTGAGAGCAGGGCTCAAATGTCAGCCGGAAGGTGGCTACGGAATCTTCCAGAAGATGCTGGCTGCACTTTCTCACATGTTCTGAGGGGGCACAGTGAAGTTTGAAAAGTAGGAAAAGTTTCTATCTTTAGCATTATTACCTGGAGGCCAGACCACGAGGAGCGTAAGATAAAAATTAGAGAGAAGCAGCGTGGCTCCGAGCTTCTTAGCAGGGACACCGACATCAAGCACTTTTTGAATCCTAGCTCGGTCACTTAGGAGCTGTTAAAATTTTTCTTGATCAGCATTCGATACATGCTCACCAAATTATGACGATTATAATATTATGTGCAACTATAAGATATCACCCTTTTTGTAGGTCATAGATGGTCTCAGATCATTCCACTCAAATGTGGTTCCAGGGCTGAGTCCTTGCTATCTCTGTGTTGCCTCTACTGGTGGCAAGAATACGGACCACAGAGCACAGGAGACAATAGTGCAAAACCAAACAAAGAGGAAATACCTATTTTAACTACGCCAGGGGCGAGGACCACGTATGAGGCAGAACACTTTTTAAACAGAACACTACCAAATCCTAAGGCACATGCTCATTATCTTTGTTCTGGTTTGGTTTTGGGGTTTTGGCTCTTGAGGACGGTTGGGTGGGTTTTTTTTCCTTTATCCGGTGCTCATCATTTTTAACAATACTTTTATTAATCAACTAATTTACTTTGCCTCTTCGGTCTCTGAAACTATCTTTACATAGAAGCTCCCTTCAGTAGAAGGTCCAGAGTGAGCACACTTACAATCCACCCACTGGATGAAGGTGACTCCATGTCTGAGCCCCTCACAGTGTGGTCAGCCACTGAACCACCACCAGCAGCCGTCTCCTTTCCCTGTCCTCTCGTCCTGTGAGGAAAAGTACTTCCGGTTCCTATGAGCCTCTGAAGTCATGTTTCTGTTCCCTGCAGCTGAATGCGTTCCAAATGGAAGCAACCAGCTTATTTTCAGGTTGGTGAAAAGAAAACCAACTTTCTGTAATCAGGAGCTCAGCAGATAATTGTGGTTCATCTCAGTTTGCATCTCATCATTCCATTCTATTCATGCTGCTTAAAAGAATCTTTAAAGCTCATGGGGCACCTGGGTGGCACAGTCAGTTGAGTGTCTGAGTCTCAGTTTTAGTTTAGGTCATGACCTGAGGGTCATGAGCTCGAGCCCTGCATCCACCTCCACGCTGAGCACGGTCTGCTTGATATTCCCTCTCCCTCTGCCTCTCCTACTCGTACCCTCTCTCCCTTTCTCTCTCTCTAAAATAGATAAATAAATCTTTTTTTTTTTCAAAACAATAATCTTTAAAGTTCAGACATCATGTTTAGAGATGATCTGGCACCAAAAGTGAGTTATTTTTCACTGGAGAAGAGAAAGAATATAATGAGCACCTTCCTGTTTCCCCAGCTGTTTGGCTAGTCTTATGTGTAGACAGTAGGTGGCATCACTCCACGGAAAGACAACAACAATGAGCCATCCTCAACTCCTTGCCCTGCAGTCAGTGCATAAATTCTGTCACAGTCCTTCTGCCTTGCGTGATTCATCAGTAGCCAGTGGTGTCATATATGTCAAGGAAAGCGCAATGCCTTGGACTAGGGACTGGCCCGACGTGGGTGTGGCTGCCTCTGGCGAAAGAACTGAGGTGAGGGGCATTATCGGACTCCTTTGGTCCTAAGTGACAGAAATGCAGAGAGAACTAGCTAAGGCCAAGAGGAGGTGTGGCAGACGCTGTTGATGTCTTTGTCAATATCACCTCTACCCACCTGAGTTCTCCTGCAGCTGTAGACCGGTCCCAGGACACTGTCACACCTCAAAAGCCTGAATCTCTGCCTCTTTGCACTGGGGTGCTCCCCATCTCCAAGACAGGTTGTCTGGGTGTGCTGCAGGCATGACCCAGAAGTACCAGGAAGCAGACACCCTAGGGACAAAGCCCAAGCAATGGGGATGGTGGTCAGTGGCCCTGCCTCCCGTCCTCTGGTGGGCTGGCTCCCCAGTGTGGTCTACAGCTTTCCAGAGGTCCCCACAAAATTGAGCCCCATTGGCTCACAGCAGGAACCTGCTCACTGATACACCCTTTTGGCTTTCTCTTTTCCCTTTCTCACAGCCCCCACTCCCTCACTTATGTTCTCTGGGATTATCACCCAAATCCACTGCCCACAACCAAGACCTTGTCTCCATGTCTGGCTTCGAGACAGTGCAACCAAGATGAAGAGGTTCACTGGAAAAGTTTCATACTGTGGCAGGAGTGGAGGTGACTCTTGGAAGTAACCAGAACTGAGAACTCAGACCTCCCTAGAGAGTGCCACATCTATTTCTCCAACTCCAGTTTTTAAAATCCCAGGGTTCTGATGGCCCCCAGCCTGAGTCAATCACCTAATTCCTGGTTAAGGGCAAGGTCACCTAGCATAGAGGAGGCTTCTGGGGTTCACACATCTGTGGAGGAGGTTCTTTCCAGAAAGGGGAGCAACTGTGAGCTGAACAACCCCCTACCTGGGGTCTCTCAGAAGCACCAAGAAGCCACATACTTGTCCTTGACCTCCTGCCACAGCCCCTTGCCATCTCTACTCCTGTTATCACTTCATCAGTTTAAGGCCCCGACATGGCCCTGGCATAACAGAAGAAGCCCCAGGCACACACCAGCACGTACCTGGGTTGGTGAGTGACAGTTAACTGGGACAGAGGGGATGGGCATAAGTGAGTCCATTTCTCACTGGGAGGAACAACTGGAAGGAGAGGGACACTTAAACAGTGTTTAAGTATGGGAAATAGTGCTGGGCACTGAGCAGACAGCTTGAGACCTTTAGGAATATTTCAGTGGAGGTCACCGAAGAGGGGCAGTGTGAGGGATTGTTAGTAAAAACAGAATTCACCTAAGTCATTCCTGCCCGCATGCCTTTATCCCTCATCCACTACAGTCCAGCAGCCGGAGAATCCCTAACACCTTATGTCCATAGAGCCTTTGCTGAGTTGCAAGCACTTTCATTTGTATTACTATTATTGAGTCCTCCCAACAACTCACGGGTTAAGTGATAGTATATAGTATTCCAATTGTATAGGTCAGTAAGTCAAGGCTCAGAGTGTTAAAGCAGAGCCAGTTGCCCCCAGGTTTCAACTCTCATACTTAGTGCTCTCTCCTGTTATACGACAATGACTTCAAGGAAACACATTCACAGGCACAGCCTCACGTTAGCACTATACACACCGTATCAGGGTGCACTGGCGGCAAGTAATGGAATACCTGAGTAGCACTGATTCAATCAGTGAAGGCGTTTAGTCATCTCACAAGCCTAGAAACCTGAAGGGAGGTAGTTCCAGATGGGTTCAAAAATTTTATGAAGTCAGAAAGCCCCAGGCAATTTCTAGTTCTTTCCTCTGCCACTCTCATCAAGTTAGTTTTTCATCCTCATGCTTCTTACTTCCTGTTCCCAAGGTAGCTGCCCCAGCTCCAAGAGTCAGGATCTTGCACTAGCAACCAAATGAGAAGGAAGAGCAGGGATGGTGGGGAAAAGGGCTTCCCTCCGCTCAGGGAAGAAACGCTCCCAGAAACCCCAGCAGACTCCCCCTTACATTTTGTTAGCTGGAACTACATCTCATGGTTGCAAAGGAGAAATGAGAAAAATCTTCATTTTATAAATGACAAAATACCTTGAAAAGGGTAAAGTCACATGACTAAGAAGTGTCCGTGAGGAAACCCTAACCTAGGTCTTCAGGCTCCGAATTCCAGAGGTTTCTGCGTATTCCTCTATACGCAAGCCAACGGAAAAAACCAGGCTGCCAAAAAAAAAAAGAAAAGAAAAAAAAAGCCAAACTCATTCCTTTGCCCCATCCCTAAATGCCCTCCTGGACTCTTATCATGTGCCCCAAACTACAGTCTTCTTGTGGGGTCCTCCTTGCTCAGTTCTACTCTATCATAGGTCTGCCTACATTTTGGGCAAAGTGTAAAATAAATCACATTGTGGGAAAATTTAAATGAATTAATAGATAACAATCTATACCATTATGTGCAAAGACATAACACCCCCAAAACTTTATTGGCTCACAGAGATAAGATAATTAACAAATGAAGAATGATGAACTAGGAAGAAAGAATTAGGAAAAAGAAAATAGCTATGATCTATGAAAACACTTCATTTTGTAATAATGTTTACCTCTATGTCGAGTTTTAATGTTTGACACCATTAACTGTGAACAAATCAATGCTTGTTTTTCAAGCAGGTGACAAGGCTTGTCCCCTGGAGTGCATACCATGTGATGACTTCCTTCCTTCTGTGATTTCTTGAGCCAAACCACTTCTCTCCTTAACCCTGGAATTTTTCTCCTTCCTTGGAATTTACCTTACTTCATGAGTAGCCACAGAGAGGAAAAACCATTTTTCAAAAAAAAAAAAAAAAAGCAATGTGCAGAGTTATAACCCTCCCCACATGAAAACCTCTTTTACAGGGCACCTGGGTGAATCATTCGGTTGAATGTCCAACTTCTGATTTCAATTCAAAAAAAGTTGTGACCTCAGGGTCCTGCGATCGAGCTCCACTTCGGGCTCCCAGCTTATGGGGAGTCTGCTTCTCTTTCTCTCTCTTTCTCTTCCTGCCCCTCTGACCCTCCTCCTGCATGCATGTCTTTCTCTCTCTTCATCTCAAATAAATAAATAAATAAATAATTTAAAAAAAAACCTTTTACATAATTATGCAGAACAGTTTAGAATCTCCTTGTCTGCAAACTTTTCATTTCAAAAAGGGAACTTTTTTCCACCTTTTTATAGCTCAACAGCTTTTCCCCAAAAGTATTTTCCTTCCAGAAATAAAAGAGCTGTCTAGCCTCAGAAGTGAAATTCAGAACTCCATCTCCAAAACCATGGCGTTGGCTTCTCTGTCCTCAGAGGAAACTGCTGGCATTCACCTCTCAGTCACTCCCAGCTGGGAGTGGAGATTCCATTCTTTTATTCACATATTCATTTATCATTTATTTTATTAAGTGCTTACTGTGATTCAGGCACTGTGCTAGATACTGAGGGTTTAAAAATAAGTAAGAAATAGTTCTGTGTTCTAGGAGCCTGTTCGCCATGGTCTGGTGGAGGAGAGAAGTAAATAGTGTAGTTGTTAGATTTACATGCTATCTTCAAACTGTTGTAGGAATTCACAGGAACACTGCCCCTAACTCTCCCATGGTGCTGAAGGCTTCACAGAAAAGTACCTGTTTACATTCGATGTCCTGAGCATCTAGTAAATGCCAACACTGTTCTGTCCCACCTGCCCCCCACCATCACTTGGGTGAAAAGAGTGACTAAGCCTATGTTTCTGCCCTCAGAGCTTATAGTGGGGAAAAAAGAGGATACAGACAAATCTAAGTAAACGACTAAACAAGAGAACTATAAATCCTATGAAGTGATATAAAGACAAACAGACAAAAGGCTGAGGAAGAGGATAAGCTGGGGTAGGTGTGGCAGGAGCAACATCTCTCCAAGAAAGTGAGATTGATGGGGCAAGAAAAGAATACTTCAGGCAGAGGGGACTGCATAGGCAAAGGCCCTGGGGTAGGAAAGTATGTTCTCAGGACTCAAAGGAAAACAATGCAGCCCAAAGATAGAGAAGAACAGCATGAGACAAGGAGATGAGCAGAGGCTAGCAGGGCCTTCGGAGGCCCTTTTGACAAGAGATGCTAATTTTCTTCTAAGTATAGTAGGAATCCTTAGAAGGTTTTAAGCAGTGGAATTGTTTGATCTCAGCTTTGATGAGCTCACTCCCACTGCCATGTGGAAACAGGACTCTACTAGAACGAGCAGGGAAGAAGAACAAGCAGGGATGATGGTGCCCCAAATAAAGGCGTTGGCAGTGAAGAGAAAGACAAGAAGAGAGATCCAAAGTGTATTTTAGTAATAAAGTCAAAAGTAACCTTGCTGGAATGCCTGCGTGGCTCGGTCCGTTAAGTGTCTGACTCTTGGTTTCAGCTCAGGTTGTGATCTCAGGGTCCTGGGATCCAGCCACACGTCCGTCCACTGTCTCTGAGCTCAGCGAGAGTCTGCTTGTCTCCGTCTCTCCCTCTGCCCCTCATGCTCAAAAAAAAAAAAAAAAGTAACCTTGCTAACTGATTAGAAACTTGGTGCTCTGGGGGAGGAGTGAAGCAATGAATCAGAAAGCCAGGGCTGACCTCGGAGGGAAGCGTTTCCACAGACGGTGGGGGATGGTTCAAAAACCAGGTCGCTGCAGGTTGTGGTGCCAATGAAGAGTGGAGGCTGCACGTGGACTCGTCTCCTCGAGCCCCGTGACTAAGAACAGAGAGGAAGGAGAGCGGTTGGGTTTGGAGATTTCCAATATGGAGGGATTTCGGGGGGCTGTATCTTGGAACAGTCTGAACACGATTCCACCCCGTTTAGAAGCCGTCGTGATCAGGATGATAAAAGTCAGAAGGAGGTCACTGAGGGGAGGGGAGGCAGGAACACAGAGTCTTTCCTCGGAGAAGGAGCTAAGCTGATCCCAAAAGGGTCGTAAGAGGGTCTCTGGGGCTGGCGAGGAGGAAGGGCGAAAACAGAGGCCACCTGACAGCCTGCCTCACCTTTCTAAGGGTCTAGGAAAAGAAATCAGTCATAGAAAGCGGGGAAGAGCTGGGAGTACCACCCAGCAGTGCTGAGGGTCCACGTGAGGCTGGGAGACTGGCCGCCTGGGGGAGGGCTACTCTGTCAACGTGGTGACTGCTTTGCGGGGCTGTTAGTTCTAAAGGACATGCGTCTTCAGCTGGGCTCCTCCAGAAGCTGATCTTGAAATGAGGATTTGTATATAAGTGATTAATTAAAATGTTTCCAGGAAAAACTAGGGGAACAAAGATGGGCTCTCAAGTCCCATAGAAGCTATCTCCCTTTTGATCCTGCAAGAGAGCTCTGGAGTGTGAGAACTTACATCATGGAGTCCTACCCCAGGCAAGGAGGCGGAGCTCTCATACTCCTGCACCTGTCTGTCATAAGTCCAGGGCTGCCGAGGGAGGGGGGTACAAATTCCCAGGGCTCTTGGCTCTCCTTACCAGGCCCTAGGGCAGGCATCCAAAGGAGCACTAAGGTGTTAGAAACAAAGGCCTAATGAAGCCAGGAGCAGAGCTCCGTCCCTGTCTGCACAACGCAGCTGTCCTTTATGGCACTTAGGCCTCAGTAAAGTCCTTCTGAACTACACTGGCACCTTGTTTCTCAAAAGCCTAGTTCATTTGAAACAATCTTCCAAGGTAACATTGTTGCAGTGTTGAGCACTTCTGTTTCTTATTAGTCATTTTCTAATGAGTGTTGAAAGGGACTATTTTCGCAGAGTTTGGACAGCCTGTACGTGTATTTAGAGTTACATTTTCCTTCATGGTCACATGAGACCTCTATAATCTGGCTCTTTTTCAAAAATGGGTAACTCTAGTCCCTTTGGTGACACATGGTAGATGGGGAAGGGTCCTCCTCCAGGGTCTGAAGCAGTAACAGGAGCCACCTGACACACGCATCGATAATCTGGAATGTGGCCAAAAGTTCACTGCAGCCCATGTGCTCTTGAACAAAATTTGTACCCAACTGGAATTCTACCCAAGGTCAGGATCTATACAACTGGAGAGAGTCACAGTTGCACCGTACACTGTGCAGGGCAGCTTCCCAGCTCTCCTTTCCTTCCTGCCCTGAAAAGTTGGGGGTTTTTCTCTAACCTAGACTTTTTTTTAAAGATTTTTATTTATTTATTTATTTGAGAGAGAGAGAGAGAGAGAGAACAGAGCAAGAAAGAGCACACAAGGGGGGGGGCAGGAGCAGAGGGAGAGGGAGGGGGAGAGGGAGAGGGAGAAGCAGGCTCCCTGCTGATCAGGGAGCCCAACTAGGAGCTCATTCACAGGACCCAGGATCATGACCTGAGCTGAAGGCAGACACTTAACCAACTGAGCCACACACATGTCCCTACCTTAGATCTTTGAACATAAATTAGACAATATACTTGTAAACAACTGGGTACTCCTAGAGAGAAAGGAGTAAACCCCCGACTTACAGCATGTTGCTGAGGCAGTGCTGTGAATTCAGCACACTGTCTTCTCTTCCTGGCACATAGGACACTAGATTTTCCAGGCTCCCTCAACTGGCTCAGGCCACGTGACTGAGTTCTGACCAATAGGATGTGGGCCCAGTTTCTATAAGCCATGCACCAGTACCCACTTGTAGATTGTTACCAGTTTGCAATGACCTAATACAGAAGCTTTTAAGTAAGTTATTAGGGACTTTTATGGCCATTTGACATTACTACTATATGCAATCAGTGTTTCCTTTTCCTAGTAATTCATTTTTGTTGTATTTTTATAAAAGTATTGGTGTGTTATTGATTAGAAAATTTCATCCTGATGGGGTGCCTGGGGGCTCAGTCAGCTAAGTGGCCGACTCTTGATTTCAGCTCAGGTCATCATCTCGGGGTCCTGGGATAGAGCCTTGAGTTGGGCTTTGCACTAAGTGGGGAGTCTGCTTGAATATTCTCTTTCTCCTTCTCCCTCTGCCCCTCCCCCCACTCACACTTGGTCTCTTTCTCAAATAAATGCATAAATCTTAAAAAAAAAATCATCCTGAGAAGGTTTAAGCAGCACTGCCATAAACCGTTCCAAGCCTGGTCTTTCAAAGCATCCTGTGCAATCCGGACCTGTCTCTCCGACCTGTAGCAATCTTCGAAGCCATTGATGCTAGATGTCATAGCTACAAGATGGAAAAGGATCACTGGACCCACATCAGACTCTGACATGAGCGACAAATAATGGTTTATCGTGTAAGTCTACAGGAAGTTGGGCTCGTAACTGGCACAGCCTAGGATTATCTGACTTATACTGGGGATTGTTGACCTTTTTGGGAGCTGGGCCAGCCGGGGCTGGAGGACCTGCTTTCAAGATGGGTGCTTCCCTCCCCTGTCTGATGTGCTCTGGTGGCGACGGCTGGAAGGCTGGGTCAGCTGGGACTGACAACCTGAATGCCTACATGTGGCCTCTCTAGGATGGCTCCCTTAGGGTAGTTGGCTTCTTACATGGAGGTTCAGCATTCCAAGAGCAAGGGATCTAGTAAAAAGAACAGAGACCGCATGACCTTTTATGTCTTGCCTTGGAAATGCCATAATGTCACTCCTGTCATACTCTGTGACCCAAGCAATCACAAGCTTGCACAGGGTCAAGGGAAGCGGGACATGGACCTCCCTCACTATGCGAGAGATGCCATAACATTTCTGGCCATATCTTAAAATCACCTCACCCTGATTATAATTTGGGGTTCTGGTTCTGAATTATCTTCTATTCTTTTCAAACCATCTGACTCAGAGCTTTATCCATAGCGGGTATCCATTAAGTGTAGATCGATGACAAGGAAAGGGGAGACGCAGGGATATTCCTCCTGCTTTAAGGGTAACTGAGTATGTGGCCATGGGAATTTGAGTTTGCAATAGTTCATGGATTCAAAGATTCACATTTTAACATCTCTGAAAGTGATACTCGTTAAAATTTGTGGCATCTTATAATGATGTTTAGCAGTGCTTTCTCTTTCTTAGGGGCACATAGGATGACCTTGTATCAGCCAACCAGTAGCTTCTCAGTTGAAATGCAGTAAATGCCAGGGACTCAGTATCTGTAAGATGGAGCCCTAACTAATAAGAAACAATCAAGGAAAGTAAATAATGGGATAATGCCCACAGCCTCCAAGCTGAAACTGATGAGCCAACAAAGGAGACAGTAACACATTTCTCCCATTTTAAGGAACCCAGAAGGACATGGCGTCCAAACTCTCGTGCAGTGGCTCCCTCACCACCACACTTGCCCCAAATATAGGCAGTATCTGGATGCCCCTGCACCCCATGCTGTATCAGGAAATGCCATAAGCCTTGGAGAGGGGCTGCTGAAGTTCATATTTGGGCTTTGCAATTTCCTCTTTGAATTTCAATCTCTTCACCTGCAAAATGGGTAGTTACAATGATACCTACCACCAAGTGAGCCAGTGGAAATAGGGCAGAGGGTCAGACACATAGGAGGTGACGCATCAATGTTATTTTCCTTCCCGTTTCCTTCGCTAAAGTCTCCCACTGCTTACAACTTGCCTTTCTTGAAGCCCTGAGATAGTTCTCTTTGTTACTTTGTAGCCTTGAGTCTCTGCTTTATTAATCAGAACTATTGAGAATGTTCTCGGACTGTATTTCATATGCCATGGCCCTAATCTTCCAAGCATGTAGAGTCTGATAAAATAGGCCCATTTTAGGGGCGCCTGGGTGGCTCAGTCGGTTAAGCCTCTGCCTTCGGCTCAGGTCATGATCCCGGGGTCCTGGGATCAAGCCCCACATCAGGATCCCTGCTCGGCAGAAAGCCTGCTTCTCCCTCTGCCTGCCGCTCCCCCTGCTTATTTTTTCAAACAAATAAATAAAATCTTTTTTGAAAAAGTTGTCCATCAAGCTGTGTGATGCTACCCCGCTCCTCCATGACACAGCACAGACTTCGTACCTGGTGATTAGGAGGCATGAAGGGGGAGGGATGTACGGGGTGAGGCTTACGGGGAGCCGCTGGATATACACGGGGCTGGACAAGGTGGCCAGTGGGGCTGAAGTTCAGTCAAGCATATTTCATTTGCCCAGCCCTGTGTCTGTGGGGCTGCCCCGCCTGGACGCGAGGGCTCCCCTAGTTTATGTTCCTCCCCATTTCCGTCGATGTGCAGCAGTCCAGGTTGGACCTGAGCTCCAACTACAGGTCACTGGGCATAGCGCTGGCTTGCTGGGCTTCCGTCATCAGCAAAGCGGGTATGCTTGCAGTCTTGGTTTCCCCTTTCAAAGGGCAATTCCTGCCCATTCTTGAAGTCACAGCTTAGCCACCATTACACCCTCGGGGAAGTTGCAGTGGCTGCTGTAGGTGTTCAGCCCCACCCCACCCCTGTCACCACACACCCCACCCCTGCCCTCAACTCCGGTGCTTACCCCTCGTCACCAGCATCCTTTTCTTTCTTGAACTAAGGGAATGTTCTGACACTGGAGCCTCGCTCAGCTGCATGTAGACCAGGGGACGCTTGGCAGTGTCTAGAGATGTTTTGGGTCTTCACCTGTCACTGTGTGGGGGACTGCTACTGGCATCCAGTGGGCAGAGGTCTGGGAGGCTGCCGGACATTCTCCCACCCTCCCCTACCCAGAAACAAAGAGCAAGCTGGCCCAAATGTCAGTCATGCCAGGCCAAGAAAGCCTGATGGTTATACAGCTCAGAAGTGTGAGTACGTGTATGTGTGTGGGTGTGTGTGCACACGAGCACTAAAGCTCCTGGGGGCAGGCCTCAAGAACAGAGGACAGAGGCATTGGGTAAATACCCGAGGTCCCCTGTGCTCTGCTGAGGTAACTCTGTGGGGTGTTCCACACAGTTTCTCGAAGGGTCCCCAGCAGGACTGAGCCTCAGTGACCCACAAAGGCAAATTGCTCACTATGGCACCTCTCCCTGGCTTTTATAAAAATCTTTCCATCTCATTCTCCCTGCTCCCTTGTTCCTGTTCCTAGGGATGACTTCCCAAAGCAACTATCTACACCCAATTTCTCTTAGCATCTGCTTTTACTATAGATTCCATTTCGGATTCTCCAGCTAGATTAGCTTTCTCTGCCTGGAGTGCAGCCACCCCCTTTGTAGTGACTTTGTGTTTACTGCCTTCTTCATAGACCATGAACTCTATGAGGACGGGGTCTATGCCTTTCTTTATTCATTGCTTTATTTTCATGGTTTAGTGCAGTTTCGGGCACATGGTAGATGCTCAAAGGATATTTGTTGAATGGCTGAATGAACAAATGAATGAATTTAGGCTGTTTTCTTCCTCTGAACTGGGAGCCTCTTCTACATATTCATTCCCTGCAGCTTTGAACGGCTTACCGAGACAGCTGGGAAAACCTTCAGAAGTGGGGAGAGATCAGGCCATGGGTGACTTGATGGCAATATTACTAAGTTTAAAATGGGCCCATTTAAAAAAGAAAAAAAAAGATTTTATTTTTATTTATTTTTTAAAGATTTCATTTATTTTTGTTTTTTTTTTTACAGATTTTATTTATTTATCTGAGAGAGAGAACCCGAGCACAAGGAGGGGAGGGGCAGAGGGAGAGGAAGAAGCAGAGTCCCCAAGGAGCAGGGAGCCGAATGTAGCGCTAGATCTCAGGACCTAGAGATAATGATCTGAGCTGAAGGCAGATGCTCAACTGACTGCGCCACCCAGGCGCCCCCCGCCCTTGATAAATGACTTTAAGCTACTGTCCCGAATGTCTTCAGCTCCTCTTGCTGTGGGCATCACTAGTATAAAGTGTCACTAGCCGCCTTTCTCCCCAGCCTTCGCGCTCTGCCCTATTGCTCTCTCCGACCGTCTTGCTCTCCCCAGGTCTCTTTGTGGTTGTCTCTATCTGCGGCTCTATCCACACCTGTCTCTCTCTCTCTCTTTTTTTTTTTAAAGATTTTATTTATTTATTTGACAGAGAGAAATCACAAGTAGACGGAAAGGCAGGCAGAGAGAGAGGGAAGCAGGCTCCCCGCTGAGCAGAGAACCCGATGCGGGACTCGATCCCAGGACCCTGAGATCATGACCCGAGCTAAAGGCAGCGGCTTAACCCACTGAGCCACCCAGGCGCCCCCACACCTGTCTCTCTTTATCGCTCTTTGGCTCTCTGTCGGTCTCTGTCTCCCGCTCCGCAACTTCTGATCCTTCCTTCCAGTTTTTCTTCTCCCCCTTTATTATGTTCTCTCTCCACCATTGCATCCCACCCAGGGCCATTTGTCTTACCTTAAAAAGTTTGGGGAGACAGCTCTAATCCCTGAAACAAACATGCCCATTTGCTGGAGCTCTCTCACCCCATTTCCTCCTCCTGGCCTTCTGCACTTAAAAGGGCCAAGATTCAACCTAGGTTTAGGCTGTGAGAAGAAGGCTGGCTTTTAAGGTGAAGCTAGACAAGGTAAAGGGACTTTCTGTGATATCCATGAGTTGGCACTGCGATGGGAAGCCACAACTCCACAGGGTAATAGAGCCTGGTTTGCCCCCTGCATGAATCTGTTTCCCTTGTGGACCATATCCAGGGGTGGAGTGGAGGAGATAATGACGAGTAAAAGATTACTTTGGATATTCCTAAGCCCCCTTAAGAATGTTCACTTAAGGTCATATTCTTAAAATCACCCCAGAACTAGGTGGAAGAAGAACAATTGTAAAGTTTCCAAAATAGGCACCTGCTTGTCATGCTGAAGCAAATGGCTATAGAGCAGCAAGCCAATGGGGTAGAGTAAAACGTACATCCACAGTTAGATCGTATAAAGCTTTAGAGAATCTTCTATGTACGAGGTGCAATTCGAGGTCTTCAAGGCACCTCAATAGACAAAACAGGAATCCCTGCCCTTTTGGATCTTATATTCTAAGAAGAAGCCCCAGCTCCATGCCTAAGCAAGTCAGTGAATGGTGAGGTGGGGAATTCTGGGTTGGGGCTACTATGGAAAAAGCAGATTTGGGGGAAGAAAACAACGTTTGGTTTGGATAATGTTAAGTTCATGATGCCTGTTAGGCATCTAAATAGAGATATGACAGAAGTTAGAAATCCAAATACAGAGTTCAAGAAAGAAGTCCAGGCTGCAATCCAAATTTGAGGGGTCACCATTGTGGAGTTGGTACCTGACACCAGGTTAGATGAGATCTCCCAGAGGAGTGTAACTGGAGAAAAGATAGGGTCAAAGCACTGAACCCTGGAGCATGACAACATTTAGAAGTCCAGGAGAGACTGAGGAGTGGGGGAGGCTTGGGGGTTAGGTTTCATAGGTCCATCACTTCCATTTTGCAAGGTGAAAAGAGTTCTGTGGGTGGAGGACGGGTAGTGATGGCAGCACAACATTGTGGTTGTACTTAATGCCACTGAGACATTAAGTTATGGTTAAGGTGGTAAATTTTATGTTATGTGTATTTTATTACAACCTTAAAAAAAGGAAGAGAGAGAGAATGAGAGAGAGAAATGGGGACAAAAAATCCAAATGAAAGAGGTCTTTCCAGAAGGTGGGAGGGATCAACCAAGTCAAATACTGCTGAGAAATCAACAAAAAGTTAACCATTGGTTTTGGCAATGTGAAGAGTGGCAGTGACCTTGAGAACAAAACAGGTGGAGGTAAATGCTTGCTTGAAGTGAGCTCAAAAGCATCAGGAGGATGAGTTAGGGAAGATGGAGCAGGTGGCTACCTCCTCAGGCAGCAGAAAAATGGGCGCAGTGGCTGGAAGTGGTCATAGGAGGAGTCTTATTTTAACACGAAAGATAGCACATCAGATTTCAAGGCTGAGGTTAAAATGGTCCTCCAGAAAAAGAAACAGTGATGAAACAGGAAAGAGAAGGTACAGTTGTTGCAAAGCTCTGAGTAGCAATGAACAGTAGGGACCTGATTTGCAAGGATGGCAGGGCTGGCCTCTGTAGGAACAAAGGCAGCTGGCCAATGTGACAAGAGGAGGACAAGGCATGGGGCTACAGAGGCAGGCAGGTTGATTCATTTGCTAGGGGGATGTGCTTTTTTTTAAAGATTGTATTCATTCATTTGAGAGAGAGTGAGAGTGACCATGAGAAGGGGGAGGGTTAGAGGGAGAAGAAGACTCCCTGCCAAGCAGGGTGTCCAATGCCGGACTCGATCCTGGGACTCCAGGATCATGACCTGAGCCAAAAACAGTCACTTAACCAACTGAGCCACCCAGGCACCTGGGATGTGCTTTTCTGATGGAAAATAATAGTTCAGCAAAATAAGCAAGGCTGGTAGCTGAGAGTGAGGACTGACGAATAAGTTTGGGAATTTTGAGGTTTAAAATAGCCCTCTTAGAGAGAGAGAGGGAATTGCCCTGGAAAGTGTAGTTGGTTCTTGAACCCAGTTAAGATCATAAATTTCAAGTGAGACCAGAATCAGTCTTCATCTGAAGATATTTTCCTTAATATTTTATTAATAGTGTGTCATTTCAGTTTTGATTTCCTCTTTTATTCACATATTATATACAAGAATTTTTTATTATTTCTTTTTGGGGGGGACAAATAAAGGGTTTATTTTTTTCAAATGTTAAAAACCTAGCAAAGTTTTTTTTTTTTTAATTTCTTTTCAGTGTACCAGAATTCATTGTTTATGTACCAAACCCAGTGTTCCATGCAATACGTGCCCTAAAAAGTTAGGAGTATTTTTAATATAAATATGAGCCACCAAAATATATCAATCATGAATCTCTAAGTACTGATGGCATTTTATCAAAATAAAGAGAGCAGAGACTATTTTAAATACAAAAAGAAGTTCTGACAAAACACCTCTTCAGAATTGGGAAAACCATCTAGTTAAAAATAGATTTAGAAGAGTATAATACTACAGCTATTAAACCTGATAGACTATATATGTATATATATATATATATATATATATATATATATGTACATACTTACATAATTATTCACACATACATGTTTAATTTGGTATTCATTTCTTACTGCCGTAAAATTTTTTTTATAGATTTTATCCATCCATTTTTGAGAGAGAGAGAGAGAGAAAATGAGCACTAGTGGGGGGAGGAACAGAGGGAGAAGTAGACTCTCCACTGAGTAGGGAGCCCGACCCAGGACTCGATCCCAGGAACCCGAGATTACAGCCAAAGCTGAAGGCAGATGCTTAACCAACTGAGCCACCCACACACCCCTGTCATGAAATATGTTAAAAAGTGTTAAGTTTGAAGTGCTGGGGTGGCTCAGTGGGTTAAAGCCTCTGCCTTTGGCTCAGGTCATGATCCCAGGGTCCTGGGATGGAGCCCCACATTGGGCTCTCTGCTCAGCAGGGAGCCTGCTTCCCTCTCTCTCTTTGCCTGGCTCTCTGCCTACTTGTGATCTCTGTCAAATGGATAAACAAAATCTTTTTAAACAAAGTGTTAAGGTACTATGAAACCAAGAAAACCTAAAATGCCCACATTTAGTACTTGTATATCATATCTCTGATCCTGATGCTAAAAAAAACTAGAAGTAAGCAACAAAAAGAAAAAACTAAAACTATTAGAAAAACTCCAAAATACTCTTCAAATAACTCAGGAACTGAAGAAAAATATGAAAATTACAACTACCACCCATTTACAAATCAACCACGGTGAAAACAATGCACACTCAGAGGCAAATTCATAGCCCTAAAGCTCTACCTCTTGATGCAAGTAACTACAAAATAGTGTGGCCATGTTTTTCAATCACCATGGAGGCAAAAAATACAAAGGTTTATTTTTTTAAAAAAAGATTTTTATTTATTTATCAGAGAGAGAGAGGGGGAGAGAACGAGCACAGACAGACAGAATGGCAGGCAGAGGCAGAGGGAGAAGCAGTCTCCCTGCTGAGCAAGGAGCCCAATGTGGGACTCGATCCCAGGACGCTGGGATCATGACCTGAGCCTAAGGCAGCTGCTCAACCAACTGAGCCACCCAGGCGTCCAATACAAAGGTTTATTGAGCTAACTTGGAAACTTCTGCAGGGTATATCTTCTCATTTAGAAGATACTTTTGAGATCTAATTTAGTAAGCTCAACTACTTCCTGCTTAGGAACAAATGACTCAAAATGGGGGCCAGCGGCAATTCACCCCTTGGTCCAAAACCATCACTGAAACACCTCATCCTGTCCATCCTCTTGCATCTCAAGGGCATGGCCAGAACAAGAGAGCATCCTGCCTTGTCTCCAACATCAGGGAAATAACGAAGTTGGGGATTCTGTCTTTCTCTTCCTTGTCTGCTCTGCCCATAAGAGTAGTCCTTGTTTTTTTTTTTTAACTGTCTGGTGTTAGATGCTCCATTAGGTTCATCCAAACAGGCAGGTTACATACAAGAAAACTCTCTGACTCCACCCTCATTCTTTAGGTCAACTGAAATATCTTTAGGAATACAAATAGCATACATATGGAAGATTCCAAATGTACAGGACTCAGAGGAACAGCTGCTTTGAAGGGTAAAATGCATCGCTGAGACAGAGCAAAGTAGTACTCTGTCTATACGGAAGTAGACAGAGAAGTACAATTCATGCGTTGAGTTCATAGGAGATGCCCTGAGTTGATTCCACACACGCTGCAGGGCACTGGAGACCTGGCTATGAAACCTGCCTTCAGGAAACTCGCAGCTCATAAAGGCTCTCATACAATGCTCATTAAAGCTGTCCTCCTTGGTGGTGAGAAAAGAGTATCTATAGTTATTTCTCCTGTGTACTGTGTAGTACTTAATCATGACAGTCTCCCTAATGGATATATAGGAGCAGTTGGCAAACTATGGCCTGCTGGTGGTGTTTGTAAACCAAGTTTTACTGGCCCGCAGCCACGCCCATTCACTTACGCCCTGTCTATGGCCACTTTCCCCCTACAGAGGCAGCATGGAGTAGTTGTAATGGAAATGGAGCAGCCCACAGAGCCTAACATGTTTACTATCTGCCTTTTGCAGCCCAAGTTTGCCGATTTCTGCTACACTGTGACATTCAAATGTTCCCTGGGTCACTCATTTCTTCTAAATCCTCTTTCTCTTCCCTGTGGGGAATAACTGTATTTGCTTTCATGTGTGAAAACAACCACCTTCATTCATACAAATTCTTTATAACGACGTGAAAAACGTGGGATGGTAGGTTCTCAACTGTTCCAGCAATACATATAACTATATTTAGATGCTAATTTGATGAACATGGAATTATAATTACTGTTTCTTTCTATTTTACTGAATGATAGGAAATAAAATTCTGCTTTTATAAATGAAAAAAATGTATCTTAACAATGTGGTAGCTTGCTTTTTTCTAATTTTTTAAATGAAAGATGCTCCCCCCCCTTAAATTGTGACAGTATTTCTTGTAGAAGAAATAATTGCTTTGTGTTAAGGTGGCTTGCTTTATTCTGTTTTAGGATTGCCAAGCAACCTCATCTTAAATCCCAAAGTTCTAACTTCTTTTAATAGACGTAGAAGTATTATCTGAGTTCCAAGAATTTATATTAAGCTCTTACAAAGTGTATTATGAATGTAGCCCACACAAACACTGAAACATAACTCTGGGACAGCTGCATTAACACAAGGTTGGTTTCAGTTACCACTTAATCTTTGAATCTAACAAATATCCAGCAGTGAAAAACTCCTTGAGAAACTAACATATCACTTGGCATTGAATTAGTCCCACATGGGCCTTGGTGATCATCAAAACCCTGCTATCATAGCCACATAACCTAATCAAGGAAGCAGCATGAATTTTCTTCTTCCCTGCCAAGTAGTACTTTATATGTATTCTAAAAATCATCACTCTACGTAGAATCAACAGGTTTTCTGTCCTTCGATATTTGAAGTAGGTTTTAGGGGGAAAAAAAAAACCTTTGGCTTATGAACTAGAATTTAGGCCTTGAAGAGATAGAAACTAGGCAAATGCTAGCTTTGAAAACCTCAAAGATAGTCATACTTAACATTCAAAATTCTGTTCATTGCTGCTGTTTGGACAAACTGCTTCCTCAGTCCCTGACTTCTCTTCTAATAGTTTGTTCTAGTCACCATCCATTGAGTAGTTTTGGGAATGTTCGGTCACCTGTTGCAAGGGCTGATATCCTCCCAAAATAGAAATGAAAAAGCAGCCTAGGGCAAGAAAGGCCTTGGATAGAAACACATTCATTAACATGAGAATGTTTTGAAAAGTAGATAAGAGGAATTTCTTCAGGACAAAGGAAGGAACAATCCTGCTTGTTTAGAGAAAGACATTAAAAATATTCTTGCTAACTCTGTATTTTATGTCTAGATTTTATCTGAAGAGTTTACCCATTAGCAATTCTACTTCTGGGGCACAGCCAAGCTTTAAAATGATGATTGGTACTTTTCGCAGTAATAGATGTTATGGATTGATTTGTGTTCCCCCCAAAAAAACATACGTTGAACTAGTGACCCCCAGTACCTCAGAATGTTACCTTATTTGGAAATAGGATTACTGCAAATGTGATCCCTTAGATGATGTCATACTCATGGAGTACAGTGGGCCCCGAATCCAATATGATGGTGTCCTTATTAAAAGGCGAAATGTGGGCACAGACATGCACCTGGGGGGAATGCCATGGGAACAAGAAGGCAGAGATCAGAGTAATGGATCAATAAGCCAAGGAAAGTCAAATACTGCCAGCAATCCACCAGAACCTAGAGGAGAGGCATGGAACAGATTCTCCCTCACAGCCCTCAGAAGGAACCAAACCTGCCAACACCTTGATATTGAACTTCTCGCCTCCAGAACTGTGAGATAATAAATCCCTGTTGTTTAAGTCCCCCAGCTTGTGGTACTTCGTTATGACAGACCTAGCAGATGAACACAGTTGAGTACCCGCCCCCGCGCTATTCTCAGTCGCCATCTGCGTGTCTGTAACAGCACTGCTCCTCGATCCCAGGGCATCCCTCCTTGCTTTATTCCTTCTGTAGACCACCTTGGAGAAAACTCAAGTGAAGTGTATGTAAGTCAGTTGTTCCTATATCTGGAACATTCCTCTATTAAAGCAGCCGTTTCCCAACTTACTAATTTTTTACTTCTGGTTTCCAAACTAAAGTTCTTTCGCAAATTAAAAACAATGCGTATGTTCTTTCCTTGTCCCTCATTGGATTAGAACGAATGTAATATCTGAAAAAAAAAGACACTAATTTCAAAACACAAATAACCAGAATACTCACTGAATGCTTTTCTAAATCAGTATATGCCTGATCATCTCTGTATATGATCTCAGTTTCTTTCATTATTTTTCTCCTGATGAACAGTAAGTAACTATACAGGGATCTACCAGATCTCTACATTTGAAGAGTTGTGTTTCACTGAGACAAGTAAACCTCAAACATGAATTATTGAAATTCTCTCTTTAAAAGTAAAATTAAGGTGAGGCACCTGGGTAGACAGGTGGGTAGACTCTATCTCAGTTCAGGTCTTGATCTCAAGGTTATGAGTTCAAGCCCATTTTTTGAAAAAATGTAAAATTAAGGTAAGAAAGGAATCTTAACAGACATATAATAGACATATAATTGACTATATAATAATAGTCAACTTTGTGAGAAAAAACAGTTCACAGACTTTGGCTATCATCAAATTCATAAGACATGAATAAAGTGGAAAAGAATGTACACATAATAAGGGTAAAACATATTTAATGTTTCTATACTGAATGTGGTTAAGTGCTTTATTCCACTGCACAATCTTATAAAGTAGGTAGTACTAGTATTTTTCCCATTTTATAATTGTAGAAACCGAGACACCATAAATTAATTGCCCAAAGGTCACAGAACTAGACTTGGTGGTGCTAAGGCAGCCCAACTCCCCAGTCCACCCACTAACGTCTCTGTAACAGAGCCTCTCAACATTCTGGCACATACACGTTTATATTTTGTTTCTCTCTTTCTGCATGTGGGAAGTGAAAGGCAGTATTTTTTTTAAAGACAGAAATCTGTAGTCATTTAAAGACATTTGGGGTCAAGAACTGAGGAAATTGAATTTAATGCTTTTAGAAGCACTTAATCATCATATTTTCTAATTGTCGGTCTACCATCTTTTTAAATTCTTGCTATAATTCTGAGAGGTAGGAGTTATTTGCCTTTTAAAAAAGATGAGGAATCCGTAAGAAGGATTTTGTATATACGTCACATTAATAAGATCAGGTACCATGGAAATCTATGGCATAAGTAGGAGAGACTTATTGCTTTTCAAGGCAACTGATAAGCTTTTAGGCAAAGGCACCGATTATACAAAAATAGAGTAATCCCTGTCCCAAATCCAAGGCAAAAATATGAAGCCAGTGAAACTCAGGTTCTGTGTTCTGATGCCTCTTGGTTTTTGCTCCTGCCTTCAATAAAACTGGCATTAGGAAAGAAGAGAGAGAAGGAAGGAGAGTGGGAGGAAGGGAGGGAAGGAGGAAGAAAGGAATGGAGGAAAGGAGAGTGGGAGGAAGGGCAGGAGGGAGATATAACAATCGAGGTCCTAGTTTGGGGTCTCTGGGAGCAGAGTCAGACATGGTACTCTTGTTCACGTGATTGTGGTGGGGGTGCTCTGGGGAGAAGTGGTGTGAGGGAAACAGGATAGGAAGGGGCAGATGTTTTGCAAGAATGTGGTCTCAGCTGGAGACCAGCTTTAGCCTGGTGCAGTAAAGAGCTCTGGAGTACAAATGACAACACTCCAATAAGGCAACAGCATTGGCATCCCCACGTCTTTTCTGCGGGGTTGGAGGTGGGAGAAGCCACATTGAGCCAAGGGCAACTATGGAGAAGGGGCTCCCAAACTCACAGGAGCTGGGTGGCAAATGCACTTAATAGTAAAAGAGATATGGGCAGAGCCCCAACAGCATCCCTTAGGCTTCAAGAGGTTGTCAGGTGAGTTCCTTTTCAGAGGTCATTTCCACCAAGAAACCTCCGCTGAACCTCCCATGTGGGTCTGAAAAAAAATGCAGCAAGATCAAACTTTCATGCATTTTCCTTTGACTCTAGCAAGCAAACAGGCTTCTCATAATAAAAAATACTGGATTTCTACAACTACAGCTGAATAATGCCCTAGATTAGGGGCATGTGCTCTTCACACAGTAAAAAATCCAAGTGTAACTTCTGACTCCCCCAAAAATGTAACTGCTAAGAGCCTACTGTTGACCAAGAGCCATAGCCAATTAACATAAGCAGTGAGCACATATTTTGCTTATGTAGTATGTACCGTATTCTTATAATAAAGTCAGTTAGAGAAAAGAAAATGTAATTAAGAAGATCACAAGGAAAATAACATTGACAGTACTGCACTGTAAAAAATCTCCATATAAGTGGCCCTGCACACTTCAATTCCATGTTATTCAAGGGTAAACTGTAATACAAAACTGGAAGGAGGGCTAGCTGCCTCTGGTACGTCAAAGATACCCTACCCAGTGGCATGAAGATTTGCCTCCCTATCCTTCCTCTATCTTTTGTTAGTCTGCTTTCTACATTGGCCTTCCTCAACCTCTGTTACTTTTTCTCTTCTACTTCTGTTCTCTATTGCTCTCTCTGACTTCATCCAAGGTTACAGGGAGTTTATCACGGACTTATTTTGTGACATTGCACAGGGCCAACTTCAAAATGACAGACCACAAGATGGGGCTGGGGGTTAAGGGTCCCACCTCAAACATAGCACCTATGCCTTGATCTGCTGTCTACACTAGCCTTCCGTGAGAAGCTATTGTTTGAAGATGGGGCTTAATGACTTTACAAAGATTCGAAAACACTGGCCCACAACACAGCTGCATTTATAATGTTTCATTTGAGGAAGCTGAATCTTTCCAGAGACCATGGATTCTTACTTTTCTGCCATGGACTCTTTTGTATCTAGGAACGCCTATGGGCCCTTCCTCAGAGTAGTGTTTTTATTTTTTTTTATTTTTTTTTTTAATTTATTTTTTATTTTCAGCATAACAGTATTCATTATTTTTCACCACACCCAGTGCTCCATGCAATTCGTGCCCTTTATAATACCCACCACCTAGTACCCCAACCTCCCACCCCCCACCCCTTCAAAACCCTCAGATTGTTTTTCAGAGTCCATAGTCTCTCATGGTTCACCTCCCCTTCCAATTTCCCCCAACTCCCTTCTCCTCTCTAACTCCCCATGTCCTCCATGCTATTTGTTATGCTCCACAAATAAGTGAAACCATATGATAATTGACTCAGAGTAGTGTTTTTAATGCATAAAATAAAATATATACTACTACAGGGGCGCCTGGTTGGCTCAGTGGGTTGGGCCGCTGCCTTCGGCTTGGCTTGTGATCCTAGGGTCCTGGGATCGAGTCCCAAGTTGGGCTCTCTGCTCAGCGGGGAGCCTGCTTCCCTCTCTCTCTCTGCCTGCCTCTCTGTCTACTTGTGATCTCTATCTGTAAAATAAATAAATAAAATCTTTAATATATATATATATATATATATATATACTACTACAAAGCTAATCAATTATGTCAAGATAGTTATTAAAATACTAAAGATAAACTTGTGATATAATATATGTGATGATTTATTAATGCATTCACTGATAAAGTCCAGAGGTATTTCCATTAACTATCATAATTTCCAACTGATGAGCATAAACAGTGTTTCAACAATTGCAGCAGTTATTATGTCCTTGGAAAATACATGTTCCATTGGTGATAAAGTTACAGATTAATGTCTAATTGTATTGTTGTGGTTCATTGCCTATATTTATAATTGAGGTAAATACGAAATTTTGGTGAGAAGATAGTGAAAAGGAAGATATAAGTCCTTAAGCTCCCTAAATTAACTCTAGGTTAAGAAGCCCCGGAATGGGTAGAATTTAGAAGACGGCTATCTGGTCAGTCTTACAACTGTGAGGTAGCTCATACAAACACACACAGCCCAAGAGACATTTTTGTAGTGCATTCCATCAGATCAAATGCTGTGACCAGTGACTTGGCTCCCAGGAAGACCCAAGGTCATCTTTTGGGGTCCAGTTCATTTTTCAACCCTACAAAACAAGGTCAGACACTAGACAGATGCCCTGAATGTCCTTAAAAATTAAAAGTGAAGGGTTTTTGAAAACATTTACATCTATAATTCCCCCAAATTTGGAATATTAAATTGAGTGGTAGAAAAATCACTTGCCACCACAGTGTGAACCATGTGGTTTGCAAGATGTTACTTTCAATTGGCACTTCGGGGGGCTGGTGTGAGATGTGTTGTTCCTCATCTCCAGAGTTGTTTCTGACCTTCTTTCTCCCTGACCACCCCACCAGGAAAAAAAGGAGGAAAAAACTTTGAATTTGCTCTGAGTGTTCTCCTGAATACTTTTAATTAAAATATTTTGAAGAATAATGTGCCTTCATAAAAATTGTAATGACACTTGTCTTTAGAGCTCACATTTTATGTAAGCAAGCAACTATGACCCAGATTCAACAAAATTTGGGCCTGCCTCCTTTTTCTATTAATATAGTAATAACCCCTCAAGAATATTCATAATTTCTCCATTCTTACTATTTTTACATATCTCCCTTAGATGAAATAGCCTAAAATTCCCACTTTATCATGGAGGAAATAAGCATAGCTAATTTCAAACAGGTAATGTAAATTTTTACAAAACTTGGGTTAGTTTTCTTCATTGATTTTTGTGTAAACATATTTAATTCTCAAACTCAAGTCGGAGTCCCAATCTTAAAGACTACCTCACACATCAAGTTCTTTCTTCCCACTCCCGTATGATCTCTCTTCCTCGAATAAAAGTGTTTATTTTCAATCCTTAGCTACTAGAATGTTCTAAACTTCAGTTTATTCATTCAGCAAATACTTACTGAGACACTCCTCTCTGATGGTCATTGAACCAGACCTGGGAATACAATGAGACATAAAACATGTTCTGATCCCTGAGAGTTTCATAGTGAGGAAAACAGATAAACCTAACTATACTGGGGGTGCAACAGAGGCAGGGACTAAATGCTCTGGAAGGGCTGAGGAACTCACCATTAATCTGCTTACGGGATTAAGGTAAGACTTCAAAGAAATAATTATTTTTGGATTGGGCTCTGAAGGATGAGGAGTTTTCCAGGTGGAGAAGCCTAGATGAAGACACTCCAGCTCTGGGATATAAATGTTTAGAAAAGAAAATTCTGCTAAAATTTTAAAAAACAAACCTAAATATATTAATCCAAAAATTGAATGATAAGGATACATACAAAACACACAAAAACAATTACCTCTAGGAAAGGAGAAAAAAATGGGGAAACAGATTTCAAGTTTAGCTATAATGCCTCTTCTATAAAAAAATAAATTTGCTGTTAGTCATTAGCAAACTATGGCTCATGGGTACAAAGGTACTGATTATATTGTCTCTATACTTTATCATATTTCTAAAAAATTGTCAAAATTAAAAAACAAATAATAAAAAATACTAAAGACATTTATTTTATTTACTCTAAGATGGAGATGGTTAAGGTAGCTAAAAATTTCAAGTAAAAGAAAAGCAGAGATCATCTTTTACCCATTCCTTATAAGGAAATGTTCCCCAACTCATAAATTGCAGATTTATCAGGACATTGTGAAATTTTACTCAGTCCACCTCCAAACCATTTGCCAACACAGTACCTTCCCTCTCTGAACCCTTGTCCCTGCACCTCCAACTTGCACCTTCTGAATCAAGAATGTTGAAAATAAAGCGTATAAAAATAGATGCCAACATAAGCATAAAAATATAGATACCAACATAAGTACAATGACATCTCAGGGAGGTAAAGTATTATATTAAATTACTAATGAGGTGGTGATTAAATCAGAGAGGTCAAGTTACACAGGCAAAATTATAGAACAAGACCAAAATGAAAATAGCTTCGTTTCAATGGATTACCTGATTCATCTGCCCACATTTCAGTCAGATTCTTTGTTTTCTTGGTGTTGAGTTGTATGAGTTCTTTATATATTTTGAAATTTAACCCCTTATTAGATATATCGTTTGCTAATATTTTCTCCTATTTAGTATATTGTCTTATTTTACTGATGGTTTCCTTTGCTGTTCCCTTTCCAAAGCTTTTTAGTTTGAAGTAGTACCAATTGCTTTTTTTTGTTTTGACTTCTCTTGCCAGAGAAGACAGATGCAGAATAATATTGCTAAGGTTGATGTCCAAGAGATAACTGCCTATGTTTTCTTTTAGGAATTTTATGGTTTCAGGTCTTGCATTTAGGTCTTTAATGTATTTTGACTTTATTTTTGGGTATGATGTAAGAAAGTGGCCCACTTTTATGCTTTAGTGTGTACCTGTCTAGTTTTCCCAGCACCATTTCTTGAAGATATGTTTTCCCCATTGTATATTCTTGTCTCCTTTGTCTTGGATTGGCTGACCATATAAGCATGTGTTTATTTCTGGGCTATTTTGTTCTATTGATCTGTGTGTCTGTTTTTATGCCAGTACCATACTGCTTTGATTAGTACAACTTTGTAGTATGTCCTAAAATCTGAGGTTGTGATACTTCTAGCTTTGCCAGTTGCCAGAATATGAATGAACCTCGGGAATGTTATGCTAAGTGAAATAAGCCAGACAGAGAAAGACAAACACCATAGGATTTCACTTACATGTGGAATCTAAAAGGCAAAACAAACAATAACAACAACAACAAAAACGAGAGAACCAAACTCATAAATAAAGAAAACTAATTGGTGGCTACCAAAAGGAACAGAAGAGGGGTGGGCCAAATGGGTGAAGGGGATTCAAAGGTACAAGCTTCCAGTTATAAAATAAATAAGTCACAGGGATGAAAAGTACAGTATAAGGAATATAGTCAATCATACTGTAATAAGCTTACTGTGATGAGCATTTCATAATGTATATAATTGTTGAATCACTATGTTGTATACCTGAAACTAGTTTAATATTATATGTCAACTATACTTTAATTTAAAATTAAAAAAAAAAAACAGTGCCCAGGTCCCATGCAGAAATTCTAATTTAACTGGTCTGGCTGGGGTCTGGGGCCTCTGATATTTTATAGAAATTTCCCACGGGGGCTCCTGGGTGGCTCAGTGGGTTAAAGCCTCTGCCTTCAGCTCAGGTCATGATCCCAGGGTCCTGGGATTGAGCCCCACATCGGTCTCTCTGCTCAATGGGGAGACTGCATCTCCCTCTCTCTCTGCCTGCCTCTCTGCCTACTTGTGATCTCTGTCTGTCAAATAAATAAATAAAATCTTAAAAAAAAAAAAAGAAATTTCCCACGTAATTCAAATGGCAGTGGGTTGAGAACGACCACATCGAAGGGACAATGACACTGTTTACAAGGTAACAAGGACACAATGTAAATATACCAAGTGTGTCTCCTGACTCTTGTGCCCCTCCACCCCCTACTTTGTGCTGCTCTAATATTTGGTATCATTGTGATCAGAGGAATAGGTTAAAATGCACACTTGTAAGATCAAATGACTGAACATGAATGGAAAAGGAGGTAAGAACAAAAGGAGAGCTATAGCTGAGTATTGAATAAAGATCTGCACAGTTCTTGAAGGCTTTAGAATTAGACCGGATTTTTCTTTTAAGTGTATAACCACACTGAGGAGGGCCTCGGGGTAGTCTAGATTTTTTCAGGTTCAAGAGAACAATTCTTTTAATGAGCGTTTGACTGACAAGATCTGTAAGAGGAAGGAACGGAACAAATGTGCCTAAGGAGAACACAGGGCTGGGTCTGGGAATTCCTTTTACCCCACTGGGGACAAATCCAGTAGACTAAGTGACACTTACTCATGATCTCTACCATCCTGATTTGGAGTAGAAGATAATTTCCTAGTTGATTTTGGACAAGCTTTTATGGAAATAATGAAACTACTCCATGTTTGTTGGGGACTGGGTTGCCAGAGAGACTAGTATGGGAATAGATTGAGGATCAAGTCCAAGAATCATCACTGAGTGAGCCAAGGGTTCTTCCTTCGATAAATGGGATGGAAATAAACACTGCAATAAATGCAAGTGCCCCAAATGTCATCTTCTCAAGGAGGAGTACAAAAATTGTGATACAGACAACCTATTAGCAACCCCCAAAAGAAATCTATAGCAAACTTAGAACTAGAAGAAAATTAAGCTTATTTTCATTCTTCAGCTATTTTTTTTTTAGATTTTATTTATTTGACAGAGAGAGATCACAAGTAGGCAGACAGGCAGGCAGAGGTAGAGAGAAGGGAAGCAGGCTCCATGCTGAGCAGAGAGCCCGATGCAGGGTTCGATCCGAGGACCCCGAGGTCATGACCTGAGCCAAAGGCAGAGGCTTTAACCCACTGAGCCACCCAGGCGCCCCATCTTCAACTATTCTTCATTTATATCTTCAAATTACCAATTTTACAGGTAACTGGTGGTGAATGACACTCTACGGTGCAATAGAAAGAGCTGGACTTTGAAGCCAAACACACCTGGATGTAAATCCCAGCTTGCTAGATGTGTGTTCTGATGTCTACGTCATTGGGTTGTTGCCAGGATTAAATGATGTAAATACAGAGCATGTGGCTGGTGCATAGCTATTGCTCAATAAAATTAACTAGGCATTTCAGTGGTAGCAATAGTAATTGCATTCATACTCATAACCTTTCTCAACTGTACTTTCTTCATCTGTAAAGTGAGAAAAACAAGACCCACCTTTCAAGGGTTTTGAAAATAAATTTGCAAATCAACTAACTTATTTAAAGGGGAGGTGAACCATGAGAGACTATGGACTCTGAAAAACAATCTGAGGGTTTTGAAGGGGCAGGGGGTGGGAGGTTGGGGGTACCAGGTGGTGGGTATTAGAGAGGGCATGGATTGCATGGAGCACTGGGTGTGGTGCAAAAACAATGAATACTGTTACGCTGAAATAAATAAATAAATTTAAAAAAATAAAATACCTAAGCCCTGGGGCGCTCAATCGGTTAAGTGTCTGCCTTCGGCTCAGGTCACAAATGATCTCTGGGCCCTGGGATAGAGCCCCGTGTTGGGCTCCCCACTCAGTGGGGAGTCTGCTTCTCCCTTTCCCTCTGCCCTTTCCCACCACTTGGTGCTCTGGCTCGCTCTTGCTCACTTGCTTTCTCAAATAAATAAATTAAAATAAAATACCCAGGCCACTGCCTGGCTCAAAGTAGATGTTCAATTAATGTAGTAGTTATTGTTATTGGTGTGTTGTTATTTCCCTGGGACCTCATGATGTTCCCTTACTCATCCCAGTCCCCAACTCCTTGGACATGTCCTCAAACTTTCTGCATGTCAGCAGTTTGACCACTGGACCACAGCTCTTTCTCGACCCAGGTACGCATGACATGCATTGAGAAATGTTTAATATCCTCATAGTAGAGTAGATAGGAATGTTGGTTTGGTCTGGTCCTCACTCTAAGTCATCTGCCTCTGATTCCTTTGGCACTCTTCCCCTCACTGGCACTCTTTTATAGTTACCAACCCTCTTTAAGTTGCTGCTTAAACGTAAGAGTTTTTATCTGAGGAAAGGAAGCAGGATTATTACAGAAGACAAATTCCTCAGGGCAGTGACAGTAGGAGACTGGTGGAGCCTTTTTGCTTGTACAGTGAAAGGAACAGCCCAAAGGAACAGGCACAATGGGGAAGAACCCAACTCCTGATCCCGCAAAACACAGGAGACGCCAAGTGGCATCAGGCAGCTGGTAAAACATGAAAGACTGCTTCTTCTTTTGTAGCTTATTTATAAACCTCAAGTGATCTCCATTTTGTTGAGGGGGACCTTGAATCTTTGTAATAGAACAAATTCCAGCTTTGATTAAACACCATTCCTGTGAAATTGTACAGCACCTGAATTTATAAAATATGGCTTTAGCAAAGCTAAATTGTGCAGAGAAATCTGGCTCGTGATGATGAACTCAGTCAAGCACAGAAGAAACAACCATTTCCTGTTCCACTCAGGTTGCTGAGGTAGCTATCTTTTTCATTTATCTTAAATTTCTTCTGGCGTTAATGCTAATTGTTTCAAATGAGCAATGAATACAGAATAAACATGACCTAACTTTTTTTAATTAACTGTGGAATCCTGTAGGACTAACACTCCCATTTTCCATTTCCTGTCATCTGTCCCAATTAAGCACAATTATGAAATGATGTACAGTTTGATTCAATCAGCTCCCTTTAAAAATGTATATATTTGTCTTTTTTTCTGGATAGCAAATGAAAAGACATTCATTGTGAAGGAAATGTAAAAATACCACAAAGGCCAAAGAAAGAAAAATCACTCATTGCCCCACCAGAAATATACTATTAACATGTTATGCATTTGTATGTTTTACTTAATCAGGATGATAAGGTACATATTGCTTTTATGATCACATTTTAAAATCATTCAATGTCTTTCTCAATATGATTTTTTAAAACTATTTTATTTATTTATTTGACAGACAGAGATCACAAGTAGGTGGAGAGGCAGGCAGAGAGAGTGGGGGAAGCAGCCTCCCTGCTGAGCAGAGAGCCCGATGTGGGGCTCAATCCCAGGACACTGGGATAATGACCTGAGCCGAAGGCAGAGGCTTTAACCCACTGAGCCACCCAGGCGCCCCTCTCAATATGATTTTTAATGACAGCACAGTTTTCTGTCAAATGGTTACTTTAGAAAGCCAGTCTCTAATTGTTGACCATTTGGGTTGTTTCGAGGTATTTTTGCTATTTTAACACTTAAGGGGACATTCTTATACATACATTTGGGGACAACTATGATTATTTCTCTAGGGTAAATTCCTAAGGGGAAAGTTTCTGTATAAATGGCATGTTTATTTTATTTTTTTTTAAAGATTTTATTTATTTATTTGAGAGAGAGAGACAGTGAGAGAGAACATGAGCGAGGAGAAGGTCAGAGGGAGAAGCAGACTCCCCATGGAGCTGGGAGCCCGATGTGGGACTCGATCCCGGGACTCCAGGATCATGACCCGAGCCGAAGGCAGTCGTCCAACCAACTGAGCCACCCAGGCGCCCCTGGCATGTTTATTTTAAAAGGTATGTTTTACTTTGTAGAACCTATCACAACTACAACTAAATGACTTTTCTTGTAATTATTTTTCAAATGACTGACTTCCCAAATAGTAAGTTCTAACATTTTGGCTTCCAGTCTCTATCTTCCTCGCTTTCATGTCTGAAGGAAGTGTAAAAATCTTTCGCTGAGAACATGTGTCTATGTTTTTAGTTTGGGAAACATGGTGGCCATAATAATGACATGCCACAAAAGTAAAGTGTTCAGTAAAGTCCCACATATTGGCACACCCAACACAAAGCAGAAACTCAAAATCTCCTTCCTGAATAAATGAATGAATGGATGACTATCTGATAAGGATTATATCATTCTGCATTCCCACCAATAAGGAGAGGAACTTACTTTTTATAATTTCAGCCAGCCAACTTTTAGGCAAAAATTCTATGTATTCTGTATATGCTCAACTGTTTAAGAAAATATATTTTAATGGCTTAAGCAATAAAGCTATCTAAAGGAATCACTCAGTCTCACCAAAGTAAAAAGCATGTGATGTTAATTAACCTACTTCATATGTGTCATTCTAGAACAGCACTAACCAACAGAAATATGATGTAACCCACTTATATAATTTAAAATTTTCTGGTAGCCACATTAAAAACAAATAAAAAGAACTGAATGGAACTCATTTTAATAATATCTTTTATTTAATCCAATACGTCTAAAATATTGTCACTTCAACATGTAGTAAATACAGACAGTATTAAAATTTTACATTCTCTTTCATACTGTCTTCAAAATACAGTGTGTTTTAACTCAGAACACACTGCAATTCAAACACCAAATTTTCATTAGAAATTCTTGACCTGTGTTTAGATTTCATAACATTTACAGTTGTTCCATACTGAAGCTGTTCCAAATACTCACAATGCAAGTCATTCCAAATATATTGCAAAGTTTTCCAATAACTGAATCAAGTATCAGTTTTTAAATTTTAATTCAAATAAAACAAAATTCAATTCCTCAATAGTATCAGTCATATTTCAAATGCTCAGTAGACACACATGGCTAGTGGCTACCATATTGGACAACATTGCAGAGGCCAGTCTTTTAAATGAGTAGGGACTGTCAGCATTTAACAAGTTATCCCATAAATTAGATTTTAATATCCCTGTTTTCAGAAAAGGATGCAGAGGATCTGAGAAGTTATCATTTGTATAAGATCACACAGCTAGAAATTATTTTAGTCTCAAATCTAGGCATTTAGACCCCAGAGGCTGAATCCTTTTCCTAGTCCCACCAGCAAAACAGAACATCTGTGTTAGGTGTGCAAATATATAGGACTTTCCAAGACACTTTGCTTTCATGGCATATGGTTATGGCTACCATGTTGTCCAAATTGAAAACATAGACACATGGTTTTGACAAAAGATCTTTGCACTTCTTTCAGGTGTGAAAGACAGTGAGAGAGACACAGTTTGGAAAACAAAACGTTGGAATTTGAGGACATTTCAATATTTTGTGGCAGTGGTTTCCAAATTCTTTTAAGCAGCAGAACCCTTTTATTCCTGAGATCTTAGGTGGAACCCCAGTACATAAAATCAACAAAAGTGAAGCTGCTCCATAAAATCATAGGGAAGGGCTCCTAGAGGATCAACGATCACTTCACACTCCCCTCTGTCACCCTTTCCCCTCACCATAGAAGCTCCTGAGGTAACACCCCAGAAGCCTGTGACCTCATGAAATGGCAATTTAAAGCAACTTTCAGAAAGGACTTCTGCCTTCAGAAAGATAGAATAGTTGTACTTTTCCCTATTTCACTCACTAAGGATACCCTAAAACTCCTGGACATTATAGATCAAACAAATGCAAGGAGATTCAGAAAGGTAGAGAAAAGAAGGTAGAGAGGCTAGAGACCTTGAGGCCTGAAAAACAACATGGTATCAGTTTCTGGTTTTTTGCTTTTTGGTTTTATCTCAAATACCCAAATAGCCAGTAGTCTGGCTACTAGAGAAGTTGACTGACTAGCTAGAATTCCAATAGGCACAGACCAAAAGAAGCCCCAAGAAAAGCCCGCCTGGCCTAGCCAAAAGATCATGAAGGGAACAAACTAGAAAGACAGAAAACTTTTAGATAATAACCCTTCTACCCCAGACTAGACCAGAGAAAATACTCTAGCAGCCACATCCATCTTCATCAGCAGAAGTCGACTGGGAAATCCATACTTCTATATGATTTCGGAGACAGCCAAATGAGGAGCCCAAACTTTCTTCTCCACTGAGCACTAACAAGGCTCACCAACCTCCTGGTGTCAGCAGAGACCACATGGGAAACCTGGACCTCCACTCCTACCAGTCAGTAATGAGACATACCTCCCCTTCCCCCACTGGAGTGGTGTCAAAGGGGGCCTAGCAGAAAGTCAAGACTTTAACAACCACCCAGAGGTAATGAGGCCGCCCCCTCATGATGTCACTGGAAGCTATATGGGGAGCAATAAAGAGGCACCCTGTTCCTCCCAGCCAGGGTGGTATTGGCAGAGGCCTAGTAGGAAATGAACCTAGACTCCCATCTTAACCTAGCAGTAATGAGGAGCCCTTCCCACCCAGGTGTGAATGGAGGCCATTGAAGAACCTGGATTTCTACTTCCACCTAGCAGTAACAAGGCAACAGCTCTCTCTTTTCCCTGCCAGAGTGATGTTGAAAGAGGCCAGCTAAAACAGAAACTTCAAATAAGATCCACCATCTCTTTACGTAATACCAAACACATCCAAGTGTCAACCGAAAATCACTTGTCATATCAAGAACCAGAAAATCTCAACTTGAAAGAGAAAAGACAATCAACAAACACCATTACTGAAATGTCACAGATGTTAGAATTATCTGACAAGGATTTTGAAGCCACCATCATAAATATGCTTCAATAAGCAATTATGAACATGTTTCAAAAAAATGAAAAATTAGACAGTATTAGGAAAGTAATAGAAGACATAAAGAAGCATCAAATGGAAATTTTAGAAGTAAAAATACAAAGACCAACATTCAAAATTCACTGGATGAGCTAGACAGCAGAATGTAAAGGATATACAAGGGAATTGGTGAACCAGAGGGGAGAATGATAAAAATTACCTAATCTAGGGGCGCCTGCATGGTTCAGTTGGTTGAGTGCCCAACCCTTGATTTTGGCTCAGGTCATGATCTCAGGGTCTTGGGATCAAACCCCAGCTCAGGCTCTGTGCTCAGCACTGAGTCTGCTTGCTCCTCCCCCTCTTCTCCTCCCTACTACTCTCGCTCTCCCTCAAATAAATAAATTCTGTTTTTTTTTTTTAAATTACCCAATCTGAACAACAGAGAGAAAGCATACTTATAGAAATAAATTATAGATCAGGGACCTGTGGAACTATAACAAATCTAACATTCATATCATCAGAGTCCAAAAAGGGGGAGGGAGAAAGGTCCAGGCTTATGAAGTATTTGAGGAAAACATGGTGAAAACTTTCCAAATTTGACAAGAGATATGAACAGATTCAAGAAGCTGAGCAGACCTCAGACAGGGTCAATCTAAGGTATTTCACACAAAGACACATCATAGTCAAACTTCTGAACATAAAAGACAAAAGGAAAAAATCTTGCAAATAGTGAGAGAGAAATGACACATTACCCACAGGGGTTAAAACAATTCAAATGACAGCAGATTTCTCATAAGGACCTGGGGAGGTCAAAAGATTTCTCAAGTGCTAAAGAAAAAAAGAACTGCCAATCCAGAATTCTACATCCAGTGAAAATAACCTTCAGGAAAAAAGGAAATAAAGACATCCTCAGATCAAGGAAAAATAAGGGACTCTGTCACTAGCAGATCCATGCTAAAATAATGGCAAAAGGAAATTCTCTGAACACAAAGGAAATGATAAAAGGAAATCTTGGAACATCAGGGAAGAAGGAAAAATAATGAAAGGAATAAAAATATGGGTAAATACAATAGACCATCCTTCTCTTCTTGAGTTTTCCAAATTATGTGTGACAGTTAAGGCAAAAATTATAATACTGCCTGATGTAGTTCTTAAAGTATGTAGAGGAAATATTTTATATTATGAGTGATAGAGGGTAAAGGGGGTTAAGGGGAAGTAAGATTTCTATACTTCACACAGACTTGGAAAACGTTGGTACTAGCAGACCATGATAAGCTACATATATGTAATATATATATTATATACCATTTACAACGTTATTTAGAGGGATACATTGTGAAATACAGTAAATCAAATACAAATCACAGAACCAAAATAAATCAAAATGGGATTCTAAAGAATGTTCAAGTAACCCACGGGAATGCAGGAAAAAACAAGACAACAAACAAAATTTAAAAAGAGTGATGAAACCAACTTCTTCCAAGGATATAAAGTAATGGGATGTCTCTTACACTCCTGGGAAGAATGTAAAATGGTATATAGTCTTGCTAGAAAATCATTTCATGGTTTCTTAAAAAACTTAAATTTCTTAAAAAACTTAAAAAAAAATCTCACTCCTGGGCATTTATCATAGAGAAATGGAAACTTAGAACCACACAAAAACCTGTACATGAATTTTCATATACAACAATTTTGGCTGGATCTCAAGGGCACTATGCTGAGTGTAAAAGACAAGCTCAAAAGTTCACAGACCGTAAGAGTCCACTTACGTAACATTCTCAAAATGACAAAAGTAGAGAGACAGGGAATAGATTAGTGACTGTCAGAGGTTGGGATGGGAAGCATGGTGGGTGGAACTATACAGCTCTGTCTCTTGATCATGGTTCTTCCAATTGGTCATTATTCCAAAATAAAAAGTATAAACAAACAAACAAACAGTGATCAGACAGAATCATATGAAATGCTGGTAAGAATGTGGAGTAATTGGATCTTTCACACACTGCTGATAGAGGAGTATACATTAATATAATCACTTTGGAAAATAGTTTGGCCATTCCTACTAATGCTAAATGTGCATGTCTCTGTGTGTGTGTGTGTGTGTGTGTGCACGCGCGCATGCGCACGCATGCCTGTGAGCCTTTTGGTTTGAGATATACACACACAGAGAACTTTTCATTTGACGACTCCATTCCTTGGTATAAACCCAAGTGAAATGAAATCGTATGTCCACCAAAAGACGTGTACAAGATGTTGTACTTTTATTCATAAAATCCAAAAGCTAGAAATAAAATAAACATCCATGAACGTTAAAGTGGATGAGTAAATTGAAGTATATGCCTACAGTGGAAATGAGACCATAATGAAAAGAACAGACTACTGCTACACACAGCCACACAGAGGAATGGTAGGGACATTATGATAAGGAAAAGCCAGATGCAAAAGAACACATACTGTGTGATTCTATTTGTGTGAAATTCAAGAACTGACAAAACCAACTGATAGCGATGATAGAGATCATACCCTCAAGAGAGGGGTATGGGGACTGACTGGGAGAGGACATGAAGGAACTTTCTAAGGCTGTGGAAATGATCTATATCTTACTCTGGGTGGTGTCTACATGGGTGTATCCCTTTAATTCATCAAGCTGTACACCTAAGATTAGAGCACTTAAGCGTATGTAAGGAAAACCTCAATAAAAAGTCACAAACGAGCAAACCAACCAATCAGAAATGACAAACCAAACCTCTGGTAGTGGGAGACTGTTCTGTAATGTCCAGGCTCCTGGGCCACTTGAAATGGGGAGACTGAGGTGAGGAGCTTTGTGTGTTGAGCTCAGAGCCACCTTCCTACTCTTTGGGGCCCCTGGCATGGAATGCCCTTCCCACTTCTGTCAACTCCCTTAGTGGCACCGTTTAAGCCCCAAACCTGGTGTCCCTGACTCTTCAACCCAAGCCATGGTTATGTTTTAGTACATTTACTTCCCTTAAAGAGGTTGTCATGCCTTATGTAAATATCTGTTTGCAAATGTTTGCAGGGAGAAATGTGACACAGTGCTTAGCCGTGTGTGCTGTGGAATCAGGTGAGATTTCCTGGGTTTGAATCCCTAAGCAATCACCTACTAACCCAACTTTGGGCAAGACCTTAAATTCTGTGGCTCTTCACTTTCCACCTAACAGCGGGTTATGATATCCAGTAAACTCCAAATTAAAGATAGGTGAGGGGCAGCTGGGTGGCACAATCGGTTAAGCCTCCCACTTGCTTTCGGCTCAGGTTGTGATCTCTGCGTCGTGGAACTGAGCCCCGCGTCGGGCTCTGCACTGGGCACGAAGTCTGCTTGGGACTCTCTCTCTCTCTCTCTATATCCACCTGCCCCTCCCCAACCTCAGCCTCTGAAATAAATAAATAAATCTTTGGGGCCAAAAAGAAAAAAAAAAAAGGTGAGAAAGGCATGATATGCCAGTCTCTCAACTTGGGGACAAGAAGCAAATCTGGTTCACTCCTGTGTTCCTAACAGTCCAGTGCTTGCCACACAGCCATGACCACCATAGCCTAATGGTTAAAAGTAAGGACTCTGGAGCCACAGAAATTGGGTTGAAAAGCCAGCTCTACCACTTAACAGCTGTTTGGCTTTGGGCATAACAGTAAACCTCTCCGATATCAATCTCCTTGTTTATAAAACAAGAGAAGAAATGATAATTGATAATGCTCCGCACAGTATCTAGTATACAGTAGAAGCTCAAATAAACACCTTAAACTTAAAATAAACATCTATTTAACTGAACTGAACCGTCAAGGGGCTGTAGTTGAATCTGCAGTATGAACCATGGTACTTCTCTGAGTAATCCGAACCTAAAGCCTGCATGCAGTGTAGAAGAAAATATTTGCCCCAGAGTATCTATCATAGCTGAAATGTCAAATGTATTATTTAGGGGGAGGGCAACTTCTTTTAGCCAGTGTGGGGAGACAAGATGTGAATTGTCCCTTCCACCGGGGGCGAGATGGGTGAGCCAGAAGGATGGGAAGGAAGAGCTGTCATTTCCATTCCCTCCTACCTGGGCCCACTGAGGGGTATTGATTTGCTCTTTCCAGGAAGAAATGCACATTATTCATTTTTTAATAGGCTGTCTTGTTCTGGAAGGCAACTCTGGTGACTTTGAATTAATGCATTTGTGTGGTTTGGGTGTAGCCTGCTTTGGAGGAAATTCTGCTTTGGAGCTATGCTGTTTTGATTAAGTGGGTACACAGGAGAGCTCTGTGCTCAGTCCCATGATTAATGGAGGAAATGTCCTTAGTCCTGTTCTCTGCCTGTTCCTCGCTTGACTCTCATGGTACACGATCTCCCCAGAGCTCATTATGACTAACAACTTGTTCTAGGGTGCTGTCTTCTCCCATATGGCCAAATGTGTCATTCTACACAAGGGTTTGAAAAATTCCTAGTCTAATCTCACTTTGTCTGGCACCAGTCACTTCCTTACAACAAAAACGCAGTGAGGTCACATACTGACCCGTTCCACTAGCAAGGAAAGTGAAGCATGGGCGGTAGAAAACAGAGGACAGGAAAGAATGAGAGTTAACCACCTTGAAGGAGTAGAGGCAGAGGCATTTGAGACCTAACTAACCATTTATTAATTAATTAAGTAAAACTATATGGCAGATGGTGCTTTTTCTACCAAGAAAAAGGAGGAAAAAATAGATATATTGAAACACTGGGAATGTCAGATACTTAGATACACTTTCCCAAATATACTGGCACAATTTTATTGGAATAGGAATTCCAAAAAACTATATTAAATATAATTTCCTTCTGTATCGTGAGTTTATTCATTAATTGCCTATCAATACCTCTTGTACGCCACTGTAGTACAAGACACACTGGAGACATGGAAAAACGAAGAAAATCATGTGACCTCAAGAGGAGAGTTTAAGATACACAAATAAAACAGAATATGGCAAGTGACTCGAGGTTTGCAGAGGAGGGAGAGGCCCATGGAAGCAGCAAGCAGTCCCAGGGAGGTTTACGTAAAAGGTATGTCCGAGCCAAGAGGAGTTCAGAGACGGCCCCCAGAGAAAGCAGCTGCCGTAAAGAAACACATCAGAAGCCAGAAAGCAGAGGACTTTCTCCAAGTGTCCGGTGACTACAGTGGGACCTAATACTGTTGAGGCCGATTTGGGGATGTGTCAGAGAAGGAACCCGAACTACATTCTCTCACAATGTGCATTCTCTGCAGGGGTTACGCAGTGTGCAAATTCAGAGCAGTGTTCGGGAGCTTTCTGAAAGCACAGGTATGATTCTCTGTGACAGGGATGTGGCAGAGGAAACTTGCCTAATCACACCTGGTTGCTAGTTTCAGTAGAAACGAGTCCCAGGGAAGCTCACAGATAGACCCTAACCGGGCTGTGCAACTTCTGACCCCAGAAATGATTTGGTCTCGAAGGCCACTCTGAAAACCACCCGGGCTTCCAGCCAGGCGGGTTTTGTTACCATCCAGGATTTGTGTCGCCGTGTTTGGTGAGCCGGAACGTGGAGAGCCGTACAGTTCTGGGCTGAGAGCTCCCCTACCCTGGATTCGGCCCCAGCAGCTGTTCTGGCTGTCTTTGCTACGTGACCTTCTCTATTGTTGCCTCTGCTCAAGGGATAAACCTAGAGAGGAGGTGTAAATTCCCTTCCCAGCAGGCTGTAGCACAGGGGGATTAGGACGCCACCTGGTTTGTGCCCTCATAGAATGACTGACCTCTGTGGCCTGGAGTGGCCTCTGCTGTTATTTTTAAGCCAAGTAGTTTGGAGTTAGTCATCACCTAGAATTTAGCATGTGTGCTTCTTGGCCTCCTAACAGAACACTTTGCTCAGTACACACGCAATATATTTACCCTTGGGTCCAACATATAATAAAACGGTGCTGTTTTCCAGTAGTCCCTCATGTCATAGTCCAGGATGATGGATCATCGTGAGCCTTCAGCTGCTCACTTTGGTCTCAAAAGGGAATGGCTGCAACGATCCTTCCCCACAGGTAGGTTTGGGTCAGGATGTGCTTCATCTAGATGCCCTTCCTCGCAAACCAAGATCCATCCCGGTTTTCTCCCTGTTAGCAGTAGGAGGGATACAAGAGGCCTCCTAGCTTGGGGGAATGGCCACAGGATCAGAGCTTATTCGTTTCCAGGTCCTATAATGCCTTCTGGATGATCAGTTTGGACCTTGACCCCTACTCTGCCCAGCAACTCGGTTTCTGTGGATTCTCTGGTTCTTTACTACACGGCCGCTATTTGACACTCTGTCTGTTGCCTTCCTGGCTGCTCAGTCTCCCTGTCTGTCAGCTCTGCTCCCCTCTCCCTTGATCTCCTGCAGTCTTTCTGCAAAGGGACCGTGTGCCCAGCTCCTGACCCCTGGCTCTGCCTTCCCTGTGGACCTGACCGAATCTCAGCATCTTAGAGGACGACCATATGGTCCATCTCTTCCAACCTTTTCTTCTCCTTGCACTGATCCTTACCCTAACGCTCTGGATGTGGCTACGCGTCTTCTCTTTGCAAATCCCTGCTGCCTGTGTTAGTGCTAATGACACCACAACCACATGTGAAATCCTTACCACTCAGTGTCCCCACCCTATCCAAAAGAACTGGAAGTAGGGATTTGACCAGACCTCTTTACATGAGCACTGATAGCAGCACTAGTCACAACAAACAAAAAGTGATAACAATCCAAGTGTCCGTGGATGGATGAGTGGATAAACAGAATGTGGTCTATTCATACCTTGGACCGCTACTCAGCTGTGGGAAGGAATGACGTTCTGAAAGCCGCCATAGCATGGATGAACCTTGAAAACACTATGCTAAGTGAAAGAAACCAGACACAAAGGACAAATACGGTATGATCCCACCTATACAAAATATCTAGGATAGGCAAATTCACAGAACTAGGAAGCAGAGTAGAGGTGACCAGGAGCTGGGGGAAGGGGGAAATAAGGAACAGTCGTTGAATGGGTACAGAGTTTGTATTGGGGGTGAGGATATGTTTTGGTAACGGGTACCCAGTATTGGGAATGTAATTAATGCCACTGAACTGTACGCTTACAAATGATTAACATGACCAATACCATGCATATTTGACCACAATTTTTAAAAAAAAAACTTCTCTAAAAAGTCTCTATTACCAGCTCTGCATGAGTGATCCCAAATGGGCTTTCTTCTCTTGGTGCCCTGCACCCATTTTGCTTCTCAGCACATCTGTGGGCGCCTAGCAATGCTCAGATATGAAAACCTGAGGAGCTTCCCCAAGGATAGGATTGACTGCACACTACAGGCCCCGCCATTTCCAGCAGAGCTAATGTAGCAGGCCTGCCACCGAGGTTGGTCTGGGCCTGCTTTTCTTATCAGAGCAGAGAGAAGCAGCAGAGTAAATTGAAAAGGAGAGAAGGTACCTCACATATGCCAGAAAGCAGGAACACAGAGCTCACTGCCCCACTCCCACTCCTCAAGCATCTTTCTTGGATCAGCACCCTCGTAGGAGAAACCTTATCCCCAAACAGCCATTCTGTCCCTGGCACTGTTGTTTCCCCCAAGAGGGCAGTGTCTCTGGAATTTGTCCAAGAGCAAAATGGATTTTTAGGGATCACAGACTTAATTCGCATAAAAAGCAAGGTTTACAGCTGGGAAGAATTACTATTTGGTGTTTTCTTTTTTTTTCCCTCCTTTCTGTAATTTATTTCTGGTGTGTTAGAAAACCCTGGGGGAAAATTAATGTGATTTGTTTAAAATTAAGACAGGCTCCAGTGAAATTTTCATTATACTCCCCAAACCTCAAAATTAAAAAGACAACATGAGACCTTACAGAAATTTCCCTCAGTGCCCTCAATAATTTCTTCAAGGTGTACTCTGTAATTTTGATTGTGTCTCTGAGTTTAAAAATCACTCCCTAAAATGTGTAAATGGCAGAGTCGGGCAAAGGAAGGACACCCCGTTTTGTACATAGAAAATAGAAGCCCAGAAAGGAACAGGAGCAGCCTGTTTTGATTTGTTTGTGGGAAAGATGGGACCAGAGCCAAAACCTCCTAACTCTTCAAATCCAGGCCTCTTTTCAGAGAAGCCGCTCTGAACAGATACAGTGTAGGGACTAAGATCAGGTTTCTTGGCTAAGGTCAAAATGACAAGTCAGCAGCACAAGAAATCCTGAGCAATGAGGGATAAAGCACCCTGAACTCAACATCTTCAGCCCCAAGAGGAGCAGTTTCAGGACCTTAACCTTCCCTGCTGTGTGGGTCCCAGCCAGTGTGGGCCTAGCTACCAGCCATGCTAGGGTGTCGCCTCAGCCAAGGGCCTATCAGGGAAGCGGGAGTCAGGCAGAACTGGGCAGGGCTGGGACTCAAGGAACTGACCTTGCCTTGGGAGGCCTGTAGTTCAAATCAAAATGTTCCAAATAATAGAAAAGACTTGGGGCTAGAAGGACTTCAACATGCAGGGGTGCGATTCGGTGAATGTGACACCAGGGCAGGAATATCGGCCAGATTCTGCATGTGAGAACAAGTAAGCAGGACATCCTTGGGTCTCAGCCAATGGCCAAGGACAGTCGATTCCACCACCTTGGAGAGAGAGAAATAGAAAAGCTGGTGAGGTAGTCAAAGCCTGGTCAGACAAGGGCCTGCCTCCTGGCCAAAGGTTGTACAAATCAGAACAAAGGACAGCAGTTCAAGTACACAACTAGACACACAGAGTGAGAGTTAAGGCACCATTTGGAAATGTTTCTGGCTGTTAGTATCAGAAAAACAGCTAACAGTGGCTTAAACCTTAAGAGCATTTATTATTTACTTCATAAATAGTCCAGAGATATGCAGTCCCAGGATTCATTCAGGAGCTCAACAAGGAAAGAGAGATTTCGGGGGGGGGGGGGTTTCCATCCTTCCCTCCTACTGTTCTTCAGCATATTGGCTTTTCTGCCCTTGGATTCGCCACCTAATGGTCACAAAATGGTTGCCACAGCTATCAGCATTTTGTCTTCAAATAACTGTCCCCAAAGGCAGAAAGTAGGGGGAACTATTTCTCAGAAGAGTTCTCCTTATGTCTCATTGGCCAAAGCTGTCACATCAGTACCAACAAGACCATGTAGTATTTGAATTTGTGCTTCTCCAGTGTGAAGTAGGCAAAGGAAAAAGAGGAATGGTTATAGAATAACCAGCCAACGGTATCTGCCACGGCATGGCAGGAAGGCTGCAGGTTGCTGGGACCTGCTGGGGCCCAGGGTCTCCCCATCAAGCACCCCAGACCCAGGCTTGTGCAACCAGACCAACTCCAGACCCCCATTTCCTAGTAAGGGTAGAGGTACTAATACTCTTGTTCACTTGGCACAGGGCCTGTGTAGGACTAAACCTTTGGTTGTAGGTCTTTAACGCAGACATATGTTTTGGAGCAATCCTCTTAACCTAAAACCATGTATGTGAAATCCTGTCTTCCTATAAGAAATAGTGGCAAAGTCCATCATTAGGGATGGCCACGCCTACCTTGGCCCCACCCAGTGACAAAATTTAGTGAAACTGCCCCCCCCCAAGACTCTGGTCTCTTTGGGTGGCCTTTGGGAGACCAGAACCTCAGATTGGTTCCCATGATAGTCTTTCTAGACGTCTTGGCACCTGAGTGTTCCAATAAACCAGACGGACCGTCTCCTGACAGATGTAATTCCAAATCACAGCAACCAGGGCCAATGACAGCTAACCAGTGACAGCTAGCACTTACAGAGCATTTCCTATGAGCCAGGAACAACATGTTCTATCCCTTTTCTGTTCCCAGAGTCACTTAACCCTCTGTTCCCAGAGTCACTTAACAACCCTGTGAATAGGTATAGTCAACATCATACCCATTTTACACATAAGGAAACTGAGGCATACAGAGGTTAAGGAACTTTTAGTAAATGGCAGGGCCAGGTTTTGAAGTAGGACAGCCTAGCCCCAGAATCCATGCTCTGAACCACTACCCTGCCTCTGATCCAGGTCAGCTTTTCTGTGCTTTGAACAACACATGGCAGATGTGCAGCGCACAGAAGCAAGAGGAAGCATATGGTTGAAGAAGGAATGCCAGAAACTGCCATTCATTCATTCGTTGTCTCCCAGGGTCTGTTGCCCTCACCCAGTGCTGTCATGGTAGGTTGTGGTGGCACCCACTGGACAGGGAGGATCACTCAAACTGGACAGTGGCACACTGTGTTAACAAGAAACCTAAACGGAGAGTGTCTAATCCAAATATTTGTGAAAAGAGCAGTCTTTGTAGCTAGGTTGCTGTGGGCCAGGCAAGATCGGCCACAGCCCATGTTAGGATGGAGTTGTCACTTGGGTTATATTTAACATTCCCACATAATGGAGTCTTTGTGAACTTTTTACAATACATAAACAAAACATCTTGTTTCTCATGCGGTTACTTCAGAGAGATTTTATGGCTCCTTGCCTAAGGCTGACGTGAGATCGCTTTTGTCTGAACTGCCAGAGTCACGAGGGACAAAAAGCTTGCTCCTATCTGATTTCATTGCTTTGTGACTTTTTGTCCATGAAGTGCCAAGTATAAAATTCATTTTAAAAGGGTTTTGTATCCATATGGATTTCCTCCAGGGTTCCTTTTAAAGGGTACTCACAACTCTATAAAATATAGGAAATTGGGATTAAAATATGTGGCTGTTTAATGACCTAGGCTTTTGAGGTTGTAACAATGCCTCTGACTTTAGCAGCACCTTTAGGTAACTCAGACTCCATTGGGGGGGATGCCAAAATTCTAAAAGCTTAAAATAATATTTCAACTAAATCGGGTGTTTGGGATTTGCTTCTAGGTGATGTGCACATCACAGGGCAAGTATACAATATTTTCAGCCAAAGGGTGACTCTCTAGTGACATAATCTACTTTTGGGGCCACCATTACCTCACCTTAAGCTGATTCATTTTAATGACACAATGGGTGATGTTAATGACAATGTGATAAACAATCACCATTGAACACCTTAATTTGACCTCTTTCATCATTTAAAGTTGGATTATGAAAAAAAGAAGCAATATAGAACAAAGACATTGTTTTATACCGCAAAGGTGGAAATTGAAATTTAATATTTAGGATATAGTCCAAAAGGCACCATCTTAAAAGTTCCTTCTGCCTCTGATTAGAGACACGGAATAGCCTCTTGGGAAAGGGTTGGCCACCTCGAATAGTACCAAGAAAGGAAGAACCTTCCTAGGGTCAGGTCCAGAGCTAATTCTCAAGGTTGGCCCTAAGCAAACATACGAAGTTGGTCAATTTTGCCTGTCTGCAACCCCCATGTCCCTTTCTTGACTTGGCCCCCTTCCCCTCACCCTCCCACCCCTGTCCCTTGCTTTCTCTCTAGTGGAGGAAGCGATGGTCAGGGAAGGCCTCAACATCACTGTTTCTTTTCCAAACTCTTGACTCTTGCTTTCCAGTTATCCAGGTTGATTAGATCCATTCAGATACAACTCAGGCAACCCAGACTCAGGAAATGAATGTGTAGCAGTATTCCAAATGAATAGCTTATAGGAGAAATGCAGTTTCTAGGCCAACTGGTGGATAATACATTCCCTTACTTGCAAGATGGCCTGCTTACAAGGCAGAAGAAAACGGCAACAGTCAGGATAGACTAAGTCAGCCCATGGTAACAATCAACTCCAAACTTCAGTGGCTTACACTGAGCAAAAGGTATTGCTCATTCACGCCCGATGTCTGGCATGGCTCTGCTCCTTGCCATATTCCCTCAGGAATATGTTGAGGCAAAAGGAAAAGATAGATCATGAGCCACAGGGAAGGGGTATTGAAGAGAGAAAAAAGGGAATATTTGGGGGGAACAGTAACACAATCTGCCACAAGTACATGGGACTGTTTCTCAGAAGACCCCTAGGCATAGAGTCAAAAAACAGGGTTCCCCTTCCAGCTCTGTTGCCTAACAAACTCTTGACCTTGAAAAAGTCTCTTCACCTCTCTGAGCTTCATTTTACAATTAGGAAAATAGGGGCACTGAATCCCATGACTCTCAAGGTGTCCTCCAGCTGGGAAACCTTAGGCTCTGATTGCTAGAATAGGGACCCTCTCACCAACTAGGACCTTCAATACACTGCTGAAGTTTTTCTCTAAACTCTTCTGACTCTATCAGAAGGTACCTTATTTGGGCTATAAAAGCCTGATGTCTCAATTGGGAATCCATTTCTAAACCCCAGAACACAGAAAACGATTCAGGTGACCGTGTTCTTAATTCTCCCAAGGATAGTTGAGAGCAAGCACTATTCCACACGCACAGGAAAGAAGTTAATGCATTACATTCAATGTGTGATGTGCACCAGGGTCTAAATCTCTTGGAACTGTCTTCTAATTATCACCTGGGTCTGTTCTTTGGATTTGAAGGAGCTCAGTCAGCTCAAGCTTCTCCAAACCTTGTGAGAAACTCAAAGCTGTCCCCAAATGTCTGCAAATGCGTAGGAGTTCATAATTTCCTGACCGCTTCTCAGTAGGAATTCCAGCTCTTCCTGAGTCTCACTCACACATTTCTTCCTATTCTGTTACCTCATCTCATCTCTGTCCACGTGAGAAAGGCAATGCCTTTATCCTTCGTCTACTTGAGGGAAATTAGCTATCCCCAGACCAAAAAAGTTGTTACATGCCCCAAAAAGTTAAAAACCCAATGAACAAAGTAGATCCTTAATGTTTTGTTCCCTCAATGTTTAATTCCTAGGTTCTTAGTGAATACGGCAAATCTCTCTCTTTTATTTAGGATTTTATTTTTAAGTACTCTCTACACCCCTGTATGGGGCTCAAACTCAAAATCCCGAGATCAAGAGTCACATGCTCTATCAACTGAGCCAAGAAGACATCACTGCAATTCTTTCTTTTTAATTCACCTGAATCTTTTTCTAAGTAAACTCATTCTGTTTACTTTGACTTCCTTTGTTTTCAGAATGTATACTTTAATTGCTTTCCAAAGATGTATAAATCTGTTTATGCATACAAGAGTTTTCATCCCCTGCGAATCCCAACACAATTTCTGGAAGCAGGGGGGGCATCTTGGACCACACACATGATTTACAGAAGTGGTCAAACTGGTGCGTTAAGTACTGAAGCAAATCGTCATTTGGTTCTGGCTTGCAGGTGCTCTCCTCCTTTCTTCTCACATGAATAGTTTTAGTAAATGCCAAGTGTTTCTATTTGAAAAACTCTTGAGTCTGTGGTCTCATTCCCACATCAGTTTCAACAAGAAAACATTCCAAAAAGGCATAAGTATAGAGCAAATACTGAGTACTGGATGACCTTGTTCTCAAAGTTTTCCACTTGCTCACTGCCAGGAACTTCTCCAGAATTCAGCCTCCTGCCCACTGCCTGGCCCCCTGCCCACTCTCAGTCTCAGCCTCACACCCACCTTGGGTCTTCCTGTCTTCACTCACTCCAGGAATACCCTCCATTCCCATATAGGCAACTTTGCCGAGACCTTTCTCATCTCTTCACTCTGTCCCAGTGCTTCATCTTCCATCCCCTAAGCAGCCCTCCAAAGGATTTCAGACCCTTCCCTAAATTCTGGTAGCATTGAGGATAATCAGATGTTCATGCTGGTATGCTGTTTTACAAGGAATCATTTTGTAGAGGTACAAATACTTCTAGGATGGGTTTGACCAACCTTGGTAACCATGTTCCCAGGTTTCCTATCAGTGATCTCATCCTCCCAATATCTGGGAATTGGTCTTTCTGTCCGATCTCATTCTCTCTTGTTATATACCACATACTCCAGAACCTAGGGGCTTAAACAATCATCTCATTCTATTTCACCATCCCTTAGCTGACTGAGCTCAGCTGGGTGGTTCTCCTGCTCCACCGGACTTTAGCTAGGACTACAGTTATCTGGGTGCCCAGCTGGTCTAGAACATTCAAGATTGTACTCTCGTATGGCTGGTAGCAAATGCTGGCTGTCTGCTGGGCTCTCAGCTGGGGCTATTGAGCAGTGGATGTCAGTTTGCCTTTATGTGGCCTTGCCTTGTGGCCTGAGTTTCTCATAGCACAGTGAATGGGTTATGAGAGGGACTGTCTCAGGAGGGAGTATCCCAAGGGGAAGAAGCATAAGCTGGCAGTTCTATTAATGACTGGGCTCAGAATTCCCATAATATCACCATAAAGCAAGTCACAGGGAAAGCCCAAATTCACTGGGAGGGAAAAGAAGTTCTATGTTGATGGAAAGAGTGGTATGTGTGTAAAGGGAGGGAAGATATTACTGGGGCCAGCTTCAGAGACCAGCTAGTACAATGTCTATTACACCCAGGCACTCAGTTCCTGCTTCCCCAATACCTGCTGTCACATCACTGTAATAGCCAGATTCTGGAAAATCTTCTAATGACCTAATATAGGCCTACCATACTGACATTTTTGACCTTGGGCTATCCAAAGATAATAATATTCTCTTAGTCCTTTCCTTGTAAACCAAGCTTTTGGTTTGAAATTTTCATTGCAAAGCTCCTAGAATTTTTTTTTTTCTGCTTCTGTTTTTCTGTTTAGACCCTGACTGTATCATTTAGGATCCATTCTGGAAAACAGAACCCAGACCAGTTATTTTAACAGAGTGAGTTTAATATAGGGATTTTTAGTAGAGCAAGTACTGGAGGCCTGGAAACATAAAACGGGAACAATGAGGTAACTCAAAGACAGTAACTGCCAGAAACAGATACCCACCCTAAGGCTGAAGAGACAAGGGGAAGAAGTCAGTTCCCAGAGGAAGTGTCCCGTGGAGCTGGGACCCAGACCTCTGATCGGGGAGGGGTTACGCTGGTGCTGGTGCATCAGAAGCATGGCAAGGTAACACTGCTGACAAAGTGAAGTGTAGTTTGGGCTGAGGCTGGACCCAGGGAAGGAGCAGTGCCTTCTTCTTCTAGCCTTGTGGTCCCTCCCCGAGGCCCCTACAGGCAGAGCCTAACAGGGACAGGGACGGCTGGCGAAGCAGGCACGCTCGCAGAGTTCCCACGCCAGCATCACAAAGAGGAGTTTGGAATTGAGGAACAATGGCTAATAACGTGCACACTGCTTTACTGTGAGGGGCAAGGATTTTATTGAGTTATTTTATTTCCGTGAAGGATGTGTATAATATTGTCCATTATACGCATGAGATGAGTGGGGGGAAAGGAGCATAGCAATTGCTACAGGACTGAAAATGTACTTTAATCTACACCCCAGGGGCAGTTAGTGAACACTGAAGGGCTCTCATCAGTAAACCACATTTCAGGGTAGCTGTGCAAACAGCCATCTGAATCTTCCGTGGGGCTTTTGTGTGAACTCAGGGGACGTTGCAAATCATTGCTCACTGGTGAAATGAGTGGTGTTGGAGACACACGAGGGACCAGAAAGATTCCAGGAGCCTCACAGCTCTTGCATAAATAAGAAAATAAGAATCTACTACACCTAACAGCCAAGAGGGTCGTTACACCCATCTATTTGATATGGCAAGTGCTCCCTTCCAAAAGGACAACGGGGTCCTGATCCCACTGAAAGGCCCGGTCACCTGTCTTTACAGCAGGACCAGCTCTGCCGTGGATGAAACCTTTGGGACCAGGGGCTTGTTGGAAAGCCTAAGGAGCTGACACTGAGCTCACTGAACTCTTGGGGACAAGTTGTCTGGTGACTGTTCACTCTAAGTACTAGTTACGTTCGGCAGAATTCGGTAGGCTCTGTAGTGGTATCTACCTGCTTGTGGGGGAGGAGATCTAGAACTCTCGTCTGTCTCTGCTCATTAAGTATTTCCTTATATTAGCCAAAAACCCTGGCAATGACCAAACAACCACACTGGGTCAGGTTCCTTTAAAGAACGCTGGGAGGCCTGCAGGTGTTGGCAGAATAGCCATGAGAGGGCCCTAAGGAGGTCAGATTCAGGAGGCAAGTCAGAAGAGCATGGTCCGCAGAACACCCATCCCTGCAAGTTCATCTTCCAGAGCCGCTCCCTGGAGCCCTGGAAATGTGTGCATCGAGAAGCCATTTCTTCACCTCGTAATCCATGATCTTCCAGGCCTCCAGATCCCAGAATAGCCGCTCCCTGCAGCCTCAGCCCTCTCTCCCTCCCCTGCCCTCCTCCACCAGCCCTGTCCTGCTGGGCTCCTCTCTTGTGGCCACCGGAACAGGTTCGCTGTCCTGTGAATGACGAAATGCACGCAGAGGGGACATGCCCAAGGCTGTTGTGAAGTTCAGGCAGCTGTGCTGAGAATTTCACGGCAACTTCTGCAGTAATTGGGAGATAAAGGCTCACAACACAGAGGACGGGAGACATTTCGAAAGAGGTTAAGCATGCAATCTGGAGTCTTCCACATCCCTGCTTGCACATGTAAAGTGTTTCCACCATCTCTTTATAACCACTTCCCACTGCTTCCCGACACATACGAGCCCACATGCTTTTCCGAAGAGATTATTGATCTCATCTGAAAAACAGTCAATTTCATGTTGCCAAGCAGGGAAATAAGCAGGGAAAAATCAGGCTACATTTTAAAAGGACCGAGCTTTGTGTAAGAAGAAAAGCAGAAAATAGAAAAAATAAATAAATTCCATGAGTCTATACTGTAACCTAGGATAATCTGGGCCCTTTGGCAGAAGCTGTTTGGCAGCTTTGGTTATGATATCTGTTCTACTGTTTGGCCAGGATGGGATTTTTTAAGGCATTCATGCAGCTCATTAAATATGTTATTATGTTGGCTTATGTTTCTCTTTCAATTTAAGAACTCAGCTCTTAGAAAACATTTGCCTGAAATGAGTCCAAGTAGTTTAAGCCTCAGAAGCAAATCCATTTTGACTAATAAAAGACTAATTCTCTAAATAAGCAAGATGGTTTTTCTTAAATGAGAATCTAATTGTGAAATCCTATATCCTTAAATTTAGCAAATTACTAGCATAGGCATTTCTAAGCCTATGCAACTTGGATCAGATTTCTCATCATCAGAAAAAGGAATAATTTCTCTATCATCAGAATTTGAAATAAGCTGCAAGAACACAGGCCTCAGCTGGCAATCACCTCTCGAAGTAAACAAACCCATATGCTGGGACCTGGAAGGTTTGGGTCCGCCATGACTTCTTCCATCCCCCCCGCCCCCCCAAAACACAACCCACACCCACCAGCCAGTCACCTTCAGATCTTTACTTGATCGTCTTGTCTGCCCTTTGCTGAGGACTAGGAATGGCTCCCGTCCTTAATGAAATTTTCTTCCTCAAATTCCAGAGACAACACACTAGTTCTCATATTTTCATGTAGAGCAGGTAGTCAGGTGTGACTGATATACTCTCCCAGCCCTCAAGCCAGAACTGCATAAATTGACACACTCTAAAAGAGAAAATTAGCATATAACATCTGGGTCTTTTCACTCAGAAATGCATCAATTAAGAATTAGTCTTCTGGCTATAAACAAATAACTTAGAGCCTGTGTATCTTAACAAAGGCAGATCTCACCACTCCGTCCTGGGGGAAATGCTTTTGTCCCTTGGCATACGTTCAGCCACAAGAGCTGATCAATATTCGGGCTGTATCCTTTGAATTGTTGCAAACATCGTCAGCCCAGTTCTGTCTTTTTATTACAGCCACAGGGTAAAGTCTTTCCTCACACTACCGGGCTCACCAGCAAGCTGTCTTGCAACGCCGTGCGCAGATGACAAAAGTCTAACAAAGGGGAGATTTATGTAATGAAAATAAGCATCAGAGACCAGAGAGGACTCTGAAAAAAATGAAAAGGCTATGCACATAGTTTGAGCCTTTTGGACATGTGTATATCCTAGACTTTTCAAAATAAATTACTTTGAGCAGATCCTCAAACCAAATCATATTCTCTGTTGTCTGTTCCTGCTTATGTGTACCTTCGATGAATTACAAACAGAATGAGTACCTGTATGCAAGGCACTAACTGGGGCCAGGCTGGTGAAACAGAGTCACAGTTCCCCAACCTCAGGAGGGTCACAGTCAGTCAGGGGAGCCAGTCAATTACAGAGAAGGAGCGACCCGCTCAGTCCCACGGAGGTACGGCTTACCCCCACCGCCAGGAAAGATGAACCCTGTGGGGCGCGTGGGAGCAGGGAGGTGGGGGTGAGGGACAGAGACAGATGAGTGCATCGGGAGACGGCGGTAGCATGGATGAAGGCTTGCAAGTGAGAGAGGTGGAGAAGTTGCAAAAGAAGATGGGAAAGTAAGCCAACCGATGGAGAAGGGGTTTTTGGACTGAACCCTAAGACTGGGCTGTTGCTCCCAGTTCTTTCCCCCCTTCATGTTACAGAGCTGACCACAGCTTTACGGTGTGCAGAGCGAACGTCCCTGCCCCTTGACCTTGAGTTTAGCAATATGACTGGCTTTGGCCAATGAAATGGTAGCAGAGAAGGCCCGTGGAAGCTTTGAATGAGCTACTTGGGTTCACCTGCCCTTTTGCGCCCCTGTGGTGGTCTGTGTCCTGAACAAGCTTCAGGGAGCCACTGCCCCGTCAGCCCCGGCCCTAGAATGATACTTAAACCCAACCAGAAACCTGGAGTCCTACCCAGCTGAAGCCAGCCTTGGTGAGCCAAATTGCTGCCAACCTGCAGACCTAACAGCATAAAAATATTTATTTTGGTAAGTCACTCAGATGTAGGGACTGGTTATACAGCAAAAACTGATGAAAATACAAAACTATGGCAAATTTTGCAAAAAGAAATGACACAGACATAGTCGTATTTTAAAACACTCCCTGGCTCCATTATGAGGAACAGATTGAGGGAGAGAAGACCAGTTGGAAGAGGAACACAGCCAAACTGGGAGATGGTTTTGTTAAACCAGAGAAAAGTAAATGATGGTGGCCTTGCCTTGAGCGTCAGTGATAGGGGGCAGAGAGAAGCCCTGACTCTTGTTTAATATGTATTCTTTTAGTGCAGTATTCCTTTATTGTGGGTTTTCTTTTTAATATAAAATCTGGTTTCCCCTAAGATCAAGATAAGCACAATCTCTCGAAGACATTAGCGCTCAGGACTGTTCAGCAACCCGGCTTCATTTGTTCATTCAGGATTAGTTCTACTGACATTTATGGAATGTTTCCCAAGTGTCAGGATAATGCAATACACCATCCCTGCCATCGCAAAGGCCGCAGTCCAGGATGGACAGACAGACACATAAGCAAACAATTGCAATAATATATTGAAAGTACTGGGGCACCTGGGTGGGTCCAGTCATTAAGCGGCTGCCTTTGGCTTAGATCACTATCCCAGGGTTCTAGGATGGAGCCCCACATAGGGTTTCCTGCTCAGCGGGAGGCCTGCTTCCCCCCTCTCCCACTCCCCCTGCTTGTGCTCCCTCTCTTGCTGTGTCTCTCTCTGTCACATAATTAAATAAAACCCTAAAAAATAATAATGCATTGAAAGTACTACAATAAAAATGAGAATAAAACCTACAGGGACATGAAGGGGAAAATAAAATCCTTTATTCTATTAATGTTCCTGGAGACATTTCTATTCATTTGCGTAGGCAGCGGTCTTTGTTTTACCCACTGATACATCACGGGTGCCTGAAAGAAAATGCCTAGCACACATAATTACTGGATGCCTTATAAATATTTAGGTTTCATGCTTAATTTCCTGAACTGTGGCTCGGATTCACCCTTTTGTCTCTCTGCAGTCTGGACCGCCTCAGATAGGATTCCCGTGAGCTGAGACAGTGTTGGCAGGTTCAGGTAGCAAAGCGAGTGTAGGATAAAGACTGAGAAGACGTTGCATTGGGCCACCAGGACGGTCCTGCTGACTTTTGAGGGCAGAGTTTCATTAGAGTGCCGGAGTAAAACACCACACTGCAAACACTAGCTTCTGCACCTTACTTCTTTTCGTTCTAAGTTCTTGAGCAGTAGGGACTGGAATAGTCACCATATGCACTGTAGACGGGATAGGAAAGGTACACAACCAAGAAGGGCCCGCAGGACGGCTACTCCCTTGATGGTGTTTATCATAATGAATTCACCCTGGTCTAAGCCTGGCCCTTGGTTGTTACTGTCTATGAGCTTTATCCCCGAGATCGTGATTCAGACTACCCCACAAGGGACTAAATATGACACCCTAAGATGCTTCATGACGAATTTTTATTGGGAAATAAAACTGCTGAATGGACTTTTTTATTCTTACCTGTCGAACCTGTACATTTTTCCCTTTTAAAGAAGCTATATGGGATATCCAATCGTTAGAATGTGGCTTGAAAGTGGCTTGAGATATTTGGAATTAGAGTAAAGAAAGAGGATTTAAGTGTGAAAATGGAATCGGGTTTGTTTGTTTCTTATAGTTGACAATGTTACATTAGTTTCAGGTGTACAATGTAGTAATTCTACAAGCTTATACATTATGCTGTGTTCACCACAAGTGTAGCTCCCATCTGTCCCCATACATCACCACTGAAAGATCACTGACTGTATTCCTTATTCTGTGCCTTTTATTCCCATAACTTATTCAGTCTGTAACTGGAAGCCTGTATCTCCCACTCTGCTTTCCCCTGCACCCTCCTTCCCTACGGTAACCATCAGCTTGTTCTCTGTTTTTATAGGTCTGATTCTGCTTTTTGTTTATTCACTTTTTTTAGATTCCACTTATAAGTGAAATCATATGGTATTTGTCTTTCTCAGTGCGACCTATTCCACTCACCACAATACCCTCTAGGTCCATCCATGTTGTCTCCGATGGCATCATGTCATCCTTTCTCATGGCTGAGTAATATTCCATTGTGTGTATATACCACATCTTCCTTATCCATTTACCTGTAGATAGGAAATTAGGTTGCTTCCATATCTTGGGTATTGTAAATAATGCTGAGATAAACATGGAGGTGCATATATCTTTTCAAATTGGCGTTTTTGTTTTCTTTGGGTAAATACCCAGTGGTGGAATTATTGTATCCTGTGGTATTTCTATTTTTAATTTTTTGAGGAACCTCCTTACTCTTTTCCACAGTGGCTGCACCAATTTACATTCCCACCAACAGTGTACAAGGGTTCCTTTTCCTCCACATCCTCACCAACACTTGTCGTTTCTTGTCTTGTTTTAGCCATTCTGACAGGTGTGAAGTGATACCTCATTATGGCTTTGATTTGCATTTCCCTGATGATGAGTGATGTTGAGCATCTTTTCATGTGTCTGTTGGCATCTGGATGTCTTCTTTGGAAAAATGTATGTTCAGGTCCTCTGCCCATTTTTTAATCACATTGTTTAGATGGGATTTTTTTTTTTTGCCTTGTTGGTTGGTTGGTTTTGAGTTGTCTAAGTTCTTTATACATTTGGATATTAAACATTTATCAGATACATCATTTGCAAATATCTACTCACATTCAGTAGACTGCCTTTTTGTTTTGTTAATGTTTTCTTTTGCTGTGCAAAATCTTTTTATTTTAAAGGGTTTTTTTTAATTTATTTATTTGACAGACAGAAATCACAAGTAGGCAGAGAGGCAGGCAGAGGGGGGGGGGAGGCAGGCTCCCTGCTGAGCAGAGAGCCCGATGCGGGGCTCGATCCCAGGACCCTGAGATCATGACCCGAGCTGAAGACAGAGGCTTTAACCCACTGGGCCACCCAGGCGCCCTGTGCAAAATCTTTTTTTATGTGCAAAATCTTTTTAAATCTTTTTATTTTGAGGTAGTCTCCCCCCCCCTTTTTTTTTTTTTTGCTTTTATTATTTCTCTTGCCTTAGGAGACATATCTAGAAAAATGTTGCTAAAGCAAATTTCAGAGAAATTACTGCCTTTTTTTTTTAAGATTAAAAAAATTTTTAAAGTAATCTCTACACTTAATGTTGGTTTCAGACTCACAACCCCAAGATCATGAGTCACATGCTGTACTGACAAAGCCAGCCAGGCAAAACAACCTCTGCTTGTTTTTTTCTTCTAGGATTTTTTTATGATTTCAGGTCTAGAATTTAGGTCTTCAATTCATTTGGAGCTTATTTTTGTGTATGGTGTTAAAAGGTGATGTAGTTTCATTCTTTTGCACGTAGCTGTCCAGTTTTCCCAGCACCATTTATTAAAGAGACTGTCTCTTCCCCAAAATGGAATCAGGTTTCTTTAGATTGCCATAATTTCAGGGTTTGAAGCATCACACATTTTGGACATTTGTTGAGACTCACAGTGGATGCATTCCCCAGGATAGTGTGTAGAATATTTACCCAGCTCACCATGCTTTTTTTTTTTTTTAGGGCTCCATTACTGACCAAATCTTGCTTCTGACTGACACTTAGGTTTCTACAAAGCTTTTGAGGACAATTCCCTACCTCAAGGCCATGTAGCTCTCCTACATGGTATGCTTCAATCCAGAAAGGTTGAAGAGGTGAATGCAATTTGTGAAAATAATCTGCAAGTGAAGTAATGCTAAATAAATTAAAATTTGACTGGCTCTTCTTATAAAGCTGGTTGTAGGCCCATAATGTTGGCGCCCTGATTTTCATTTGGGGTTATACCTCCATGACAAAGGGTTAGGGAAAATTTCACAGCTGTTTGTTTGAACAGTCCTTAGTCTTTCAGTGAACCACAAATTAATAGACCGTTCTGTTAGTGATGCATTCACCTTTACATCTCCCCCCAATTTACCCTTAATTGACTCAGCAGTTTCAAGATAAAATTGTATGGTACTGAATAAAATGTAAGCACACACATGTAAATAATATCACCATAGATCACCATTTCTTATCAAATTTAGCCTGTCTGCATTTACCCATGCATTTATTGCTCTGCAGGTTATTGGAACAGAACAGCAGATTTCGATTGGCAGTGACTTTCAAATCACCTGGTCCAGTGGGAATGGCAGCATCTTGCAACTTTTTCCATCTTAACTGGAAGGGGAAGTTCTTTCTCACTTACTTAAAAAACTTGATTGGCTTGTTAGTATTTCCACTACAACTGGTACTTGGTTTCCTGCATAAATTGTTGTTTTTCTTTTGAGGTATCTGTACTCCTCGGAGGTTGGGTTATTTTGGCCTTTGAACTCCTATACCCATGGAGGCCCTAATCTGAGTCAGCTCTGAAGTTCAAGGGAAGCAGCAAGGAGTACTTCCTATATGCAAGCTTGCACACAAGGCTCTAACTATATCATTTGCTGGGGACAGGATGGTGAAAGAGTCACCTGTTTACTGTCATCCCACTGGACAAATTCTCGGGCTTAGGGTACACCTTTGGACTCTCAGAGTAGTGGCACTTGGAGAAGGCAGTCCACCCTGTCTTCAGCCATGCTGCAGCACCCCAGGAGCACCTGGGCTCTGCTTAAATTACTCCCACAGTCCCCCACATCCTTGTTTTGGTCTTACTTGATTGTGCCCCTCAAGAGAAGTCCTGCATTTGCTTTTCCCAAGAGCCCTGAAAATGATCCAGTCTACAATCATCTCTTAAACTAATTTCCTAGCATGGGGCTGCCAGACCACAGAGGTAATATGAATTCGGACTGAAAGCGACCCTCAGTAAAGGTGATAATTATTCATTCCCGTGGATGTGTGTGTGTGTGTGTGTGTGTGTGTGTGTACCCCCTCACTCAAAGGTCAGACAAGCATAGCAAGCTTCTTTGTTTTCTACCTCAGCTAATAAATGGCTTTGCTTTCTAGCCCACTATAGCCCTCTCATGGTCCCAAGTTTATACAAGGTTCTTAGTTCCAGCTCCCCATCTTGTCTGCTTCCAGACCCTTTTCTCTGGACCCCCAAGGCCCTTAAAATCTAAGCATCTTGGTTACAAAGATTAAGAGTTCTCTCTTCCCCTCCAGAGGGAATCCATGTCAGCAGCTCCTTACCACCTGGAACTGTAGGCCCAGCTCTGATTTTGGCTTTGAAATATTTCCCTTACTCTCCTAATGATGCATTTAAAATGATACTTGCCAGGGTGCCTCAGAGGCTCAGTCGCTTAGGCTTCCAACTCTTTTTGGCTCCAGTAGTGATCTCAGGGGCATGGGATCAGGCTCCGAGTCAGGCTCCAGACTCTGTGCAGGGTCTGCTCCAAACTTTCTCTCCCTCTCCCTCTGGCCCTATCCCCATTCATGCCATAAATAAATAAATGAATGAATAAAATCTGTAGATAAACAGATAGATTAAATGATACTAGCCTCCTCAGGGTGCCTGGGTGGCTTAGTTGGTTAAGCGCCCAACTCCTGATTTAGGCTCAGGTCATGATCTCTTGAGTCATGAGATCAAGCCCCAGTCCGGCTCATGCTCAGATGGAGACTCTGTTTGAGATTCTCTCTCCTTCTGCCCCTCCCCCCACTCACGTGAGAGTATACATAGCCCCCCCATAAATAAATCTTAAAAAATTATTTTTGCCTTCTAACAGAAAGTAAATAAACTTTAAGAAAAGGGTTGAGTGGCACCTGGCTGGCTTACTCAGAAGAACACGTGGCTCTTGATCTCAGGGTTGTGAGTTTGAGCCTCATGTTGGGCATAGAGATTAACAATAAAAAGAATAAAATATAAAAATAAAGAAAAAAAATTTTATAAAAAAGGTGCTCGCCTTATTTTATCTAGCACTTCTTTTTTTTTTTAAGATTTTATTTATTTATTTGACAGAGAGAGATCACAAGTAGGCAGAGAGGCATGCGGAGAGAGAGAGGAAGAAGCGGGACTTGATCCCAGGACCCTGAGATCATGACCTGAGCCAAAGGCAGTGGCTTAACCCACTGAGCCACCCAGGCACCCTTATCTAGCACTTCTAGGTATTCTGTGGTGGAAGGGCTTTCTGTTTACCCAAACTGCCAAGTGGCACAAAATGGAGGTCTTGCAGTAGGAGCCTAAAGAACATGTAAACACGAACATGTCCATGCTCCAGCCTCAGACTGTCTCAGCCTTGCATCCAGCCTTGCATCCACAATGGACCAGGGCCATTGTGATTCTGTGATTCTGATGTGTGTCTCCACTTAAAAACCACTGGAACAGAAAAATAACAAGACTGGATCATTACAGCATGCAAGGAGACTGTTTATATTTTGCTGGAGAATAATCTTTGTCTATTTTTCCAAAGAAATGAAACCTTTATTGGCATCTACAAAGATAAAATGCTGTTGCTACAGATGATTGCCTTTTGATGGTTAGTTCTTTTTATAGCTAATTGGATGCAGAAGAATTTGTTGAAATTATGTATTATTATATAGTAGACAATTCCATTTTCTGAAAGGTAAGAAAAAATAGATGTTTGCATCATGTTTCCTGCATGAAAACTTTTCTTGGCCAAAATTTTGCTGAGCTCTGAAAACAGTTTAAATTTTTTGCATCATTTCCTTTGGCCTGTCAGTATGCCAAAAACCGGTATCAGAGGTTTTGACCTTTGGCAATTTTGTAGCTGAATAGATAATAATTCAGCAATTTTTAATTGTGCCACTGATAAGATAACTGAATAAGTAAATGAAAATTTCCAAGTGCCAAGTACAGATATCCAGTTTGCAGTTCTCACCAACACCCATTGAATCCAAGTGGCAAAAATGTCCATTGTGAATACTGTACATAATACTGTACAGAATTTGTCCAGAAGATACAAGCTAAATTTTTCAAGTCAGAAATTATTGTTGACAATCGAATTATTGTTGACACAATATATGCTGTATGTGAAAGTGATAAAAATTGAAATTTTAAAAATTAGCTTTCTGCAAATTTTGTAGTTATCAAAAAATATTAGAAAATAAATGGAGGGGTACCTGGCTGGGTCCATTGGTGGAACATATGACTCTTAATCTCAGGGTTGTGGATTCAAGACCCATGTTGGGTGTAGAGATTACTTTAAAAAATTAAAATTTTTAATGGAAAGAAATGAGAAGTTTCTTCTCCTGTTGTTTTGACAATCCTCATTATATTATCTAAGCAGTGTCTCCTTGCCCCATTTTAAACCAGGCAAAAATCCATATTCCATATACCATAAGTTATTTTTTTAAAGATTTTATTTTGGGGGTATCTGGGTGGCTCAGTAGGTTAAGTGGCTGCCTTCAGCTCAGGTCATGATCTCAGGGTCTGGGATAAGCCCTGCATCAGGATCTCTGCTCAGCAGAGAGCCTGCTTCTCCCTCTCCCTTGCCCTCTGCCCCTCCCCCGGCCCCACACCATACTCCCTACTCGTGCTCTCTCTCGCTCTCTCTCTCAAATAAATAAAATCTTTTAAAAAAAGATTTTTAAGTAATCTGTACACCCAATGTTGGGCTAAAACTCACAACAATGAGATCAAGAGTCCCATGATCTTCTGACTGAGCCAGCCAGGCCCCCCCATGATACGTTTTACAGGAGGTGTCTCATTTATTCCTTGCAAGAACCCCTGCTCATATTATCCACATTTTACAAATGAGAAATGAAGTATTGTACGAGACTGCACAACTGATAGGTGGTAGAGTTTTGATTTGAACCTAGAGCTTGTATGTTTAAGAAAACTGCACTGAGGCATGCTGGGGTGGCTCAGTCAGTTGAGCGTCTGCCTTCGGTTCAGGTCATGATCTCAGGTTTCTGGGATCGAGACCCACATCAGGCTCCCTATTCAGTGGGGAGTCTGTTTCTCCCTCTGACTGCTGCTCTCCCTGCTTGTGCTCTCTTTCTGACAAATAAATAAATAAATAAAATCTCAAAATAAAATATTAAAAAAAGGAAACTGCACTGGCTCTTACATTTAAAAAATTAAAAAGCCCCCACATATAAGCAGCTTCTTATGTCCTTCTCGAACCTCTCTCAGGTTCGCCTACCCGCCTCCACTCTAGCCTCCACCATATCCATCAGGGTGACCCAGAAGTCCTACAAGGTGTCCACTTGCAGCCCCCAGAGCATTTCAGCAGTCACAAGTACACATCCTTCTCGAACCTCTCTCAGGTTCGCCTACTTGCCTCCACTCTAGCCTCCACCATATCCATCAGGGTGACCCAGAAGTCCTACAAGGTGTCCACTTGCAGCCCCCAGAGCCTTCAGCAGTCACAAGTACACATCCTTCTAGAACCTCTCTCAGGTTCGCCTACTTGCCTCCACTCTAGCCTCCACCATATCCATCAGGGTGACCCAGAAGTCCTACAAGGTGTCCACTTGCAGCCCCCAGAGCCTTCAGCAGTCACAAGTACACAAGTGCACCTGGCACCCACATCAGCTCTTCAGCCTTGTCCCATGTGGGCTTGGCACTGGCGTGAGGATGGTCCGGAGCCACCGTGTGGCCAGGGGTATGAGGGGCCTCACTGCTAGCTCAGTGCCTGCTGAGCCCCCTTAAGCTGGAGGTGGACCCCAGCATCTAGGCTGGATGGACCCGATTTAAGCTGGTGGACCCCAGGAGAAGGAGCAGTTGGAAACCCTTGACAAGTTTGCCTCCTTCATCAACAAGGTATGGCACCTGGAGCAGCAGAACAAAATTCTAGAGACCAAGTGGAGCCTCGTGCAGCAGCAGTGAACAGCTTGGAGCAACAACGACCACGTGTTTGAGAGCTATCACAACAACCTTTGGTGGCAGCTAGACCCCCTGGGCCAGGAGAAGCTGACGCTGGAAGTGGAACTTGGCAACATGCAGGGACTGGTGGAGGATTCAAAAATAAGTAGTAGGAGGAGATCAAAGAGCATGCAGACATGGAGTATGAATGTGTCCTAATCAAGCAGGAGGTGGATGAAACTTACATGAACAAGGTAGAGCTGCAGTCTCACCTCAAAGGACGGACCAACAAGATCAGCTTCTTAAGGCAGCTGTATGAAGAGGTCAGTGAGACACAGACTCAGATCTCAGACACATTCGTGGTCCTGACCATAGACAACAGCTCCTCCATGGATCTGGACAGCCTCATTGCCAAGGTCAAGGTCCAGTACAAGGACATCACCAACCATAGCCAGGCTGAGGCTGACACCATGTACTAGATCAAGTACAAGGAGCTGTGGATATTGACTAGAAAGCACGGTGATGGCTGCTGTCACACGAAGATGGAGATTTCCGAGATGAACAACAACATCAGCCAACTCCAGGCTGAGATGGAGGGCCTCCAAGGCCAGAGGGCTTCCCCAGAGACCACCACCACTGCTGCAGAGCAGTGTGGGGAGCTGGCTCTTAAGGATGCCAATGCCAAGCTGGCCGAGCTGGAGGCCACCCTGCAGTGAGCCAAGCAGGACATGGCATGGCAATTGCATGAGTAAGAGGAATTCGTGAACGTCAAGCTGGCCCTGGACATTGAGATCACCACTTACTGCAAGCTGCTGGAGGGCAAGGAGAGCCAGCTGGAGTCTGGAATGCAGAAGGTGACTCAGGTGGACTCAGCCTACAGTGGCCTCATGAGCCCTGGCCTCAGCTACAGCCTAAGCTCCTTCCAGTCCAGCTTCAGCTGAGGGAAGGCTCCAGTTCCTTCAGCCAGGTCAGCTTCTCCAAGACCATGGTTGTGAAGCTGGTGTGCACAGTACCTGATGTGCAGTCCAGTGAACAGCCACTGTGATCCCTTCCAGCTCTCTGCTCCTGAGGCTCCCATAGAGCCTTTGGGGGAAGGAGCTGTGCAAGGTTACATCAGGAACAAGAAACATACCTGAGGCTCAGCCTCAGACCTCAGCCTATCCTTGGAGGCATCTACTGCCTTGGGTACCCCCTCTTGGCCATGCCCCCAACCAAAAGCCAATTCAAGTGTCTTTTTCCAAATAAAGCCATCTGAGGCTCAAAATTTTAAAAATTTTAAAATAAAGAAATAAACTAAAAAGCAGAAACACACAAAGAGGAAACCTACTTAAAGAATAACCTAGGATCAGGGTGCCTGAGTGGCTCAGTGGGTTAAAGCCTCTGCCTTTGGCTCGGGCCCTGATCTCAGGGTCCTGGGATCAAGCCCTGCGTCGGGCTCTTTGCTCAGCGGGGGGCCTGCTTCCCTTCCTCTCTTTGCCTGCCTCTATGCCTACTTGTGATCTCTCTCTGTCAAATAAATAAAAATAAAATATTTTTTTAAAAAAGAACAACCTAGGATCACAATGTTTAATATAAAGTTTCATTGACTAGACCCCTCCAAATATATCCTAAATCCAACAAGCTGTCACTTCCACTGCCTCTCACTGAGACATCACAATCAGGGACCTCAGTGGCTCACACAGCACAGTGTGCTCTTGGGATCAGCAGTATGGACATCACCTGGAAACTGATTAGAAATACAGATTATTGGGGCACCTGGGTGGCTCAGATGGTTGGGTGTCTGCCTTCGGCTCGGGTCATGATTTCCAGGTTCTGGGATTGAGCCCCATGTTGGGCTCCCATCTCAGTAAGGAGTCTGCTTCTCCCTTTCCCTCTGCCTCTCCTCCTTCTTGTGCTCTCTCTCTCTCTCTCTCTCATGAATAAATAAAATCTTTTTTTTTTTTTAAATGCAGATTCTCCACCCCCTCTGCCACCCCACACCTGATTACTCAGAAACTCTGGGGGGGTGGGAGTGGTGAGCTGTGGTTTAATGAGCTGTCCGGGGCCTCTGATGCACATGCAAGTTTAACAACTGGCCTGACAGAAAGGTGCATTATCCCCTCTTCTGACATTATCTCCTCTTAGCCAATCTTAACTGAACCATCTGTCCTTTAAGAGCCATTCTTCTATCTTCTATCTTTACAGAATAAAATTTCACCTTCAAGACCACAATGATCTTCATCAGTTCTTCTCAAATATATGCTTACTTCAACAGCTCAACTGGATCTGCACAAACCCAAAACCTCAGGTCTCCCATGACCCAGATAATTTTCAAGGCTTCATGTATCTGTCTACACACAGAATTCTTTACACTCAAGCATGGAGTGACTGGGTGGCTCAGTTGGTTGAGTGTCCAGCTCTTTTTTTTTTTTTTTTCCAACTCTTAATTTTAGCTCAAGTCATGATCTCAGGGTCGTGGGATCCAGTCCCACATCAGGCTCCATGCTTAGGATCCTCTCCCTCTCCCTCTGTGCCTCCCCACCCCTGCTGGTCTCTCCCTCTCTCTAAATCAAATAAAATAAAATAAAATAAAATGAATAAATAAAAATAAGAAATAAATAAAAAATTCTTTATACAGAAACAGAGTTTAACAACAAAAATAGTTAAAAAGGACTTCTAATCTCTGCTTGTGCCCCTCAAAAGAACACTAACCGTGACTAAAATTAAAGAGCTGAAAATATCAAGTCCTTATATGTCAATAATATCACAACGCAGCTGGAAAAAAATATTTAAATATCAAGTCCAGGCAAGGACATGGAACAACCAGAACTCTCTCACGTTGTTGGTGGGAAATGTACATTGGTACATCCCCTTTGGAAAAATATTTAACAACAAATACTAAGATATAAATATGTCCATTCTATGACCCAGTAATTCCACTCTGGTTATATACCTAACATAAATGAGTAATTATGTCTACACACACACACACACACACACATATATACATTATGTATACACACACACACACACACACACAAACAAGAATGTTCATAGCATTTATAATAGACAAACTCTGGAAATATCCAGATGTCTGTCAAGTAGACAGAAGATAATTAATTTGTGAAATACTACAAATAACCTGTTTCTAACTTTAAAAAAATAAAGGTAACTTTTGCTACCTACCAATAGTATTGATATCTTTTTCTTTAAAGAATTTATTTATTTATTTGACAGAGAGATCGCAAGTAGGCAGAGAGAGGGGGAAGCAGGCTCCCCGCTGAGCAGAGAGCCTGATGTGGGGCTCAATCCCAGGACCTCAGGATCATTACCTGAGCCACCTAGTCACTCCAACAGTACTGATGTCTTACAGATGTAATGTTGAGTGAAAGAAAACAGACACAAGAGAGTACATACGGTATGATTCCATTTTTAGGAAGTTGAGAAAATAGACAAAAACTAATCTGTGGTGATAGAAACTAGAAGAGTGATTACTTCTTAGGGAGCAGACTGGGAAGGGGATGAGGAAGGCATGTGGGATGCTGGTATATTCTTTATCTTGATCTTGGTGGTGGTTACACAGGTGTAGACATATGTAAAAATTCATCAAGCTCAATCCTTAAGATTGAGCTTAATCCCAGGTTTGACTTGGCTTTTCACTAAATCTTTCCCTCTTGCTCACCACCTCTCAGGTCCAGCTTCTCCTAGGTCCATCTTATTCTTCCAATTCTACATCCTGAAAGGTCTCCAGTAGGATGGCAAAGACAAAATTCTCTTTACTAGACAGTTATGGGGAGAGAGGTAGAGAATCCTCAGCCAGTAATGTATCATATCTTCTCATACACTCAGCTATGAAGTTAATTAAACTTTCCTGTGGAAAAGGTACCACTGAGTAATTATTTCTTTTTAATGATAATGGGTACCCGTACAGACAACAGACTCCTCACTTAAAATGCGGTAAGCTTTGATCTCGCTCTTCTTAGCAATATCTACTAGCCCATACCAGGACCTCCATGCCTCATGGGGTTTTTTTGGCTGAAGGTTATAAAGGTAAAACTGGGAAACAGCAGGACTTCTGTAGAAGGGCAGAAAAGCCAAATTGCAATTTCCTAAAATAGGAATATTGGCAGCACATGTCAACTTTAAAAGGAACTGGTCATTGGCACAGAGCACAGAAATAATCAATAGCACTTGCCTGGTATAAGTCCCCAATGTTAAATTTATAGTCTTTGACCCTTTTCCCCTCAACCTAGGGCCTGAGAATAGCTGGGGTTCGGCAGATGTATTCTTAAAGATCTGCAGTAACTTGCCCCTTTAAAAGAAGTCCATAATGGGTTACCAGGGGCTGGGAGGAGGAAGGAATAGAAAGTTATTATTTAATGGGTTCAGAATTTCTCTTTGGGATGATGAAAAAGTTCTGGAAGTAGTGATGATGATTATATACCATTGTAACTGCACTTAATGCCACTTTGAAATGGCTGAAACTGTAATTTTTATGTTTTGTATATTTTACCACTATTTTAAAAAAACAGGTCTGCAGAGACTTCCATTTCCAGTAATATAGCATGTTAGCTATCCTGGAAAACTTCCTAGGACAAAAATGCATAAAATATTAGAAAAGTATTTTAAATATTTCATAAATGCATGGTTGAGGTAGTGGAAAGTAAGGGAAATCCTCAAAGGTTTTGGGTTTTTTTAAGATTTTTTACTTATTTATTTGAGGCAGAGAGAGAGAGAACACAAGCATGGGGAAAGGCAGAGGGAGAGGGAGAAGCAGAGTCCCCACCAAGCAGGAAGCCCATGTGGGGCTTGATCCCACGACCCTGAGATCATGACCTGAGCCATGAAGGCAGACACTCAACCGACTGAGCCACCCATGCACCCTTCAAAGATTTTTTTTTTAAATTCAGGATGAGAAAACATGAATTCAGAGAGGGGAGTAAACTTTAAAACCATGGCCGCCCTGATGTCATCTGCTGACCTTAGCTATTTGAATGTGTCCTCAGTAGGAACAGAAGGTGTAGAAACTGGACCCTTGGTGAGGGAACTAGAGCAGACCAACCATCCCCAGAGTGTGACATTAAAGAAGAAACTCGCCCCTCCTGGCCTTGGCTATAGATGATGGAAGAGAGGGAGAAAAAGTCTCCCTTGAAATTTTCTGATTACACACTAGCCTCCAACAGCTTTGGAGCCTGTAAGTCTCTGTAACTCCTATTGATCCCAAATGAGGCTTCTTTTCAAATACCATCTTTCTTTTAGATGTGGAAAAAAAATCATAATAGATAAACTTTTCAGGTAGTGAAAGACCCTGGAGCCGCACCCAAGAATCGAACAGCACGCCTCCACTGGATGCAAACTGCAAGAGGTTTATTGGTTACACAGGCGCCTGCGGACGCATCAGCCTTTGTGGACTGAGAGTGCCGGGATAAGTTGGGGAGCAGATTATATAGGGCAAGGTTGGGGTGGCGGGAAGCGAGTTTACAGAAGCAGATGCTTGGTTACAGGGATCTGATTGGTTAACTTAAATCAAGCATTGTCAGGCACTGGGTTTAAGGCAAGGACACAACGGTTTGTTCTGGTGGGCCTTGGCTCAGCACTCTGGAAAGTCCCAGGTACACTCTATTCCTCATTTGTCTTTTCTCTTGACAGACCGGGTGATCACAAACAATAGACATCCTGGTATGTGTTGCCATCTGGCTATGGGGACAATCAAGCCTTCAGCAAGGGGAGAGGGGGTGCTGTGGGGACATCAGGTTGCTAAAACAAGCCTTTACCAAGGAGGAAGGGGGTCTTTCAGTAGAATTCACTTAATTCGTTCACCTGTTCTCCATATGACGTATTTTCCAGACCTCTCACCCCACTAACAGTCTTTCTTTGGGTACTTTCTAGTTTGTTCCAGTATCCTCTTCAGGAATGATGGCCACAAGGGGAAATAATAACATGGATTTGGCTCAACCTGAACGGAGTGGAATAGGACTGTTACTGCTGGTGATTGGTGTGATACTTATCTACTACTTGATAACAAATTACACCAAAACTGAGTCCTCACCATTCTGTGGGTCAGGAATCTGGGCACAGCTTAGCTGGGTCCCCTGGCTCAGGGTCTCTCACAAGGTGACAGTCGAGTTGTCATCTGGGCTGCAGTCATCTCAAGGTTCCGTCTGAGAAGGATCTGCTGCCAGCCCTGCTCATGAGGTTGTTGGTCTGAAGGCTTCAGTTTCTCACTAGGCGTTAGGCTGAGGCTGCACTCAGTTCCTTGCCTCTTGACAGGACAGCTTAGGACATAGTAACTTGTCTCATCAGAGTGAGCAAGTGAGAAGAGCGAGAAAGAGAGAGAGAGAATAAGGAAGACAGAAAACACGGTCTTTTTTTTTTTTTAAGATTTATTTATTTATTTATTTGACAGAGATTACAAGTAGGCCGAGAGGCAAGCAGAGAGAGGGAGGGAAAAGCAGGCTCCCCGCTGAGCCGAGAGCCCATGCGGGGCTCGATCCCAGGACCCTGGGATCATGACCTGAGCCGAAGGCAGAGGCTTTAACCCACTGAGCCACCCAGGCGCCCCAGAAGGCACAGTCTTTTATAACATAATCATGGAAGTCACACCCCATCATTTTGGCAGTATTGTATTTGTTAGAACCACGTCACTAGGTCTAGTCCACATACAAAGCAAGGGGATTAGGCGAGGCATAATCACCAAGAGGCAATGATCATTGGGAGCCATTTCAGAAGCAGCTTATCACAACTGGACTCCACACCTCTAATCCATCTCACTGAGACTAAAAAATTGATGATTTAGATTTAAGTGACCCCTCAGGTTAGTGGGGTCTTTAGGTACTTTAGTAAATGTTACTCCTCTCTGGAGGAACTTACCTTAAGCTCAGGCATTAATTACTTCCACCAGATAGAATTCCAACAAACATGAGTTTGCAATAAAAAGTGAAAAAAACACACATTATCATGAGCAATAATTAGCAGAAACAAAGGATCAGAACAGCCAATATTATAGATACTGGAATCACCAGATACACAGTATAGAATGAGTATGTTTAATATGTAAAATTGAAAACATGACTAAGGAACAAGAGAAAGTAAAAAAAAAAAAGCAGCAAATCAGATTTGAAACAAAACCAAATGTAATTTCTAGATATTAAAAATTAAATAATTAAAATTGGAAAATCAACAGACTGGTCAGAACAGCAAATAAACACAGCCAAAGTAAGAAATAATGAACCGAAAGATGGATTTCAAGAAACTACCCAGCATGGAGCATGATAAAGACATGGAAAATATTAAAGAGAGGGGGAAAAGACATGGAGGATAAAGAAACTATTATATCTAATCGGACTTCCAAATGAAAGGGGTTAAAAGAATATTCAAAGTGAGAATGGCTAAGAATTTGCCACATTTGATGAAGATGACAAATCCTAAAATTCAGCAAGCTGAATAGTGCCGGATACTCCCCTAGCTTTCCGCTCCACATTCATCCTTCTGTTCCCCAGCAAGGGAGCCCTGGGGTTGGATGTCTGCAAAATGCTGTCCTAGGCTCCTTTAGCAGATACCTTCCTTCTGGATTCCACCAATAAGGGGCATTGGTACCTAATCATAAGTAGAAAGAGGGTAATAGTAGGAGTTCTTCTCTCACACCTGCTCTCTTATTTTTTCTCCTTCTGGCCACAAGCCCTTGGGCACCACATCTCCTCCAATCATCCAGCCCAACAATTCCTGGGATGGTGGCCCCCCTCTCCTCGCCTCCAAGGTTCTGGTAGCATAACCTCCTCCCTTTGGTGCCTTGAGCCCTAGAGATGTAATAGCTGCTTTATGCTTTCCAATCTCCCAGCTACCTCACCTTTGTTCCTCTTTCAACCTTCCAATATATGTGTAGCCAATTCCCTTATAAAATCCTGTTTTGAAGTACCTAGCGTGGTTGCCATTTTCCTGCCTGGACCCTGACCCATATCCCATCAAACTCCAAGCAAGTTAAATAAAAAGAAATGCACATCTAAACATGCCGAAGAGGAACACCATAAAGAAGACGCATTACCTAAAACAAGAGACAATTAAACTGACAACAGACTTTTTGACAGCAGCTAGAAGCCAGAAAATAAGTAACAATCTCAAAATGTTGCATGGAAATAACTTTCAACCTAGTATTATATGCCCTATGAAACTATCATCTAAAATAAGAGGGAAATCAAGATATTTTCAGACAAGCAGGAAGACATTACTTTTAGAGCCTGCTGGATTAGATAACAGGGATACACTGGAGTTTTGTTTAAACCTTAGAACTTAGTATTTGTGATTTTGTTTCCCCCTGAGCCTTTTCTTGGAAGTCCAAATGGCTGCAGCAGAGCAAAATATACCACCCCAGAATATGCCTTTTTGGCATATTGATTATTTTAAACTAGTTTGGTGGGGGGTTTTTTTTGGTGTGTTTTTTGTTTTCTTAAACAACTGACACAGAGGATGCTCTGAAAACAATACAAGTTACCCTTTGTAAGAAAGAAACATTTACAAGGGGAATCTCTCTGTGTAGGGGTGTCTGCCTCTGCACCAGAAGGAGGAGGAAGACTCTTAATCTCTAGAAACTCTTATCTGTGCAGAAGGCAACAATTTAAATCAGCTTAACAGCCTTACCCTTGTTCGTTGTGCTTTTCCTGGTCACCTCCCATAACTGGCTTCCCCCACCAACGTCGTTTGTTCTTAGCAGAAGGTATTTAAGATAGTAGCTTAGGCCATTTCAAGGAGTTACTCAGTTTTCCTGGGTCTCTCCCCTGTATACAGGATGTGTACATTGTATTAAGTTTCTGTTTGCTTTTCTCTTGTTAATCCTTTATTATGGTGGGTGAGTCTCAGCGGAGGAACTCAGAGGGTAGAGGGAAAATTATTTTTCCTTCCCTATATGGCCAATTGCCTACTTCAACATAATTTCTGGAAACTCTGAAAATTTGCACAACCAGTGATCATATGACAGAGTAGATATCATCATATATAAGTAGTGAAACAATGTAAATAATATGAATAAGGTATGTCACTGAATGTACTGAAAATATTTTTTTTTAAAGATTTTATTTATTTGTCAGAGAGAGTGAGCGAGAGCGAGCACAGGCAGACAGAGTGGAAGGCAGAGTCAGACGGAGAAGCAGGCTCCCTGCGGAGCAAGGAGCCCGATATGGGACTCGATCCCAGGACGCTGGGATCATGACCCGAGCCGAAGGCAGCTGCTTAACCAACTGAGCCACTCAGGCGTCCCTACTGAAAATATTTTAATATTCTTTCAAACATACACACTTGCAGAGACTAAAATAACTTGAGGTGAAAAAAATTTACGTGCAAAGTTTATTTATTTATGTATTTATTTAAAAGGTTTTATTTGTTTGACAGAGAGAGTGAGAGAACACAAGCAGAGGAAGCAGAGAGACAGGGAGAAGCAGGCTCCCCACCGAGAAGGGAGCCCAAGCCTGATGGGGTCACGTGGTACTCAATCCCAGGACCCCAGGGATCCTACATGCTATTTTAAATCCATCGTTTGATTAGCAAATGTTTACCCATTACTGAAGAGTAAAATGCTATGATAATTATAATTTTTAAAACCATCAAGCATATGGGGCGCCTGGGTGGCTCAGTCGTTTCGTTCAGCAGCTGCCTTCGGTTCAGGTCATGATCCCAGGATCCTGGAATTGAGCCCTGCATCAGGCTCCCTGCTCAGCTGAGAGCCTGATTCTCCCTCTCCCACTGCTTGCCGCACTGCCTACTTGTGCTCTCTCTCTCTGTGTCAAATAAATAAATAAATTTAAAAAAACAACTATTAAGCTTATGTAGAGAACCAATTAAGAATTAAGAATATGAATTGCTTGGCCTTTGCTAGGTTATGATGTAGCAACAAATTCTAAAATAAAGAACTGTATTTAATTTTTTTCTTCACTTCCACTTAGGTTATAAGCCTTATAAGAAAAAAATCTCACTAAGGAATTATTCACATCTTGCAAGGGTAAATTAGCAACAAAATGTCAGTTTACCATGTCAAAATTTCACAAGCAGGAAAAATTCCCAAGTCCCCTTCTATAGCATCCTTGATATATATATATATATATATATATATATATATATATATATATATCTTCAGTTTATACATGAAGAAAGTAAAGTAGAAGAAGAATAAAAGAAAATGCTAAAGCAAAATGAGATCTCAAAACCACATTTTATTCTCATGTGCAAATCTCTAAATAATAGACTTCTTGAGAAGGCTTTAAAAAGAGAAGTCCTAGGGAGCCTGGGTGGCTCAGTGGGTTTGGTTTCTGCCTTTGGCTCAGGTCATGATCTCAGGGTCCTGGGATCGAGCCCTACATCGGGCTCTCTGCTCAGCAGGGAGCCTGCTTCCTCCTCTCTCTCTCTCTGCCTGCCTCTCTGCCTACTTGTGATCTCTCTCTCTGTCAAATAAACAAATAAAAAATCTTAAAAAAAAAAAAAAGAAGAGAAGTCCTTATAGTTCTATTAGGGAAGCTAAAAGTTAAA